>NW_012267267.1:11077602-11155917 GCF_000151885.1 Dipodomys ordii | reverse complement strand
TGGCGCTGTGGCTCAAGTGGTAGAGTGCTAGCCTTGAGCTGAAGAGCTGAGGGACAGCGCCCAGGCCCAGAGTTCAAGCCCCACGACCGGACCCCAAAAAAAAAAAAAAAAAAGAAAGGGCAGTTGAAGTAATTATAATGTTGCTCTCAAATCAGAATTAGAATCTATAGCTGAGCACTGGTGGGTCACACTTGTAATCCTAGCTACTCAGGACCTGAGATCTGGGGATCGCAGTTCAGAGCCAACCTGAGCAGGAACCTCTGTGAGACTCTTATCTCCAATAAACCACTCAAAAAACCAGAAGTGGTGCTGTGGCTCAAGTGGTAGAGGCTCACCTTGAGCTGAAGAGCTGAGGGACAACGCCCAGGCCCAGAGTTCAAACCCCACAACTGAAAAAAAAAAAAGAATTGGAGGCTATAACCTGTTAATATTTTTAATTATATAATTTTTACCATTATTTTAAAATTAAATGTAAGGCTCTTCATAGTATTTTATTATAGCCCTGGAACAAAAGTCAAGGTCTCTACATACATACATACATACATACATACATACATATATATATATATATATATATATTTAACATATTAACACTGCATGATTATTTTTATTAAAATATTTGTTCTTTGTAACCTAAACCACAACAACACTCAGCATGTAATTATTTTGAATATATATATATATGTGTGTATATATATATATATATATATATATATATATCAACAGTCTGCATAGTTTCATATGCTGTGAACTCTGCATGATGGACAATGCTGAGGAAGATGACAGGCCTCAACCATTCTCCCCTTGAAGCTCAACAGCCCTCACTCTTCACACATCACTGCACAGGGAGCTGAAAAACACAAAAGGTTCTGCTGATATGACTATTGACGAAAGTGGCTGGATTAGTTATCATTTATTGGCTTAAAATTTACTTCCCTAAAAAGTCTTTTTAATCTTAACATCAGTTTAAATCTTATTTGGAGCTTGCATGCTGCAGAAGGAAAGAAATGAAAATGGTGAGGAAAGAGGAAATGAATTTTTTTCTTATTAAATAGGGATTTTAGTAGGGATCTTTGAGATTGTAGTCAAGAACATATCATATGGTCAAACACTTAAATCAAGCCAGACACAAGGATTTTATTATGCAACATTGTTCCATACAGTTGTATTCTTTAATCAGTTTAGTTACTTTTCTGAGAGCTCACTGTGTGAATATTTGGTAGAACCATGCTAGAGTTGTGTTAACATTGGTAGATTTAATGACTCTAGTTATTTATACATTTCTGTAAAATCATATGGACTAAAATTGGTTCATTAAAATTTTATGCAAAAAATGAGAAACACATTTAGTAAAAGCATATTCTTTCAGTTTCTATGCTTTTAGAGAGTTTCCACATTTCATTGTCTTCTAAGTTTTGCCACGTGTTAAAGTCCATTTGCTTACATTTATCCTTTGTCAACAAGAGAAATGATTCTGATGTCCGTCCTTTCAAGTGCAAACTTGGTATATGTTATTCCTGTTTTACTCGTTTCATTTCAATCAAGTGGACTAATGCAGACATTATTAATGGAGATCACCATTTCAAATGTGTTTATTTCACTGATAGGTTGTACTAAATGAAGTTAAGAATATTTTATTCTGTAAAAGAAAAATTAAAAATATGCTGTTGATATTCATAAAGCAAATGTTCAGTATTGGAGGAAATCACAGACTTCTTAAAAGGCTCTAAACAAACTCCTTATAATATTTAACAAAAGAAGATGCTATTAAATGAAGATGTGTTTTATCTTTCTGAATTATGTGTGCTAAAAGTTGTTAATCATTTTCAAGCAATATAAATTAAAGTTGATAGAAATTATTTAGTTTATTTTATACAGTAAGTGAAAGAGAATTCAAAGTAAGTGAGAGACGATAGAAACCATTCTTACATCAAAAATAGTTATTGCCAGTCTTTTTTTCAATAGTACATAGGGGTAATAATTATTAAGTATTTTTCCAAGAGATAATTATCACTAGGAGTGACAATAGAGATGTACTTTACTATTAAATGTATATTATAATTACTGTATAATTTAGCAAATACATGTGTGTTCAGAAACAAACTATTTTTGAACTCATTCTTTTTTAATTTAATTTTATTTTCAAGGTGATGTACAGAAGGGTTACAGTTACATACGTGAGTACATTTCTTGTCGAACTTGTTGGAAAAGTTAGGTTCAAAGTTCATTATAACCAAACAGTAGTCATTCAGTCTTATGCTGGTGTCAAATTTTTCAACTGCTTAACATTCTAAATGTTTGATATGAATTTTAATTTTACAAGCTGTAGTTTATATCAGCTGAAATATAAGTAGGAACAATGTCACCCATCACGGATTGTCGTATTTGTTAACCAACAGTTTCCCTAAATTTATTGTGTTCTTTTCTAAACTAGTATAATGTATGATTTTTCCCAGTTGTTATCCTAGATAAAGATAGCAAACAATCAAAGAGATGAAATAAGAAAATCATGAGAAAATATGTTATGTTTATGGACTATCAATTCTAAAATTCACTTCTATATCAACAGCAAGTGTGATAACATGAAAAATAACACTACATAGTAGCTGTTAAATTTTTGTCACACATTTAGTTTCAAAAGTAGATAGAGCTGGTATGGTATTCCTGAATGTTACAAAGCAAAACTCCTTTCATTTTGTTACAGGACTTGCATTTTCTCTATCTTCATTGTTAACAAGTGGCTAAAATGTTCTCCAGCTCAGATATTGTATCTGAACCCAGCCTAGAGGAAAGTTTACAGGAAAGAAAATAGTGAAACATCTGCATTTAAAATTCTTTCCAGAAAATAGTTCTTTCCATTCTGTCTCTTCATATGTTGATCTAGGAGTTAGTTCATGTTCCTAGCTATGGGGGATGAGAAGAGGTGGTCTTTATTTAAGGCATATATCTATAATTGGAGGTGTCTCTGTAGTTCAAGAAGGAAAGAGCAGGTTGGATCAATTTAGTAGCTTATCTCTCATCTTCTACCAGTCATGTATCTTCAACTAGCAGGATACAAAGGTGTATTGTATTTTGTAGAGATAATATTTTCCATATAATTCCCAAAGTATTTGAACTAATTATAATTTTTATGTACCACCAGAACTTAATTATCTCTTATGTGTCATTATATTCATATAACTTAATGGATATTTATTAAATGTGAACTTCATGCTTGGTGAAGTTGGTGAATAATTCCAAAACTTCAGTTCAATAGTTCACTTGTATAGTGGTGCAATATCATTGTTTTAACACTTAAAACAAAATTGCAAACTTAAATAGTAAGCTGAATTTTTAATGAATAATTGTTAGACATAAGTTGCTTTCCTTTAAGTCATAATTTAAAAAATAATTTTGCTTTAAATCCTAGAATTCTATGAAATGTAAAAACACTTGCCCCTGTGTTCATAGGTCTGGAGGCAGGAAATCCAAATGCTTTTCTGGTTGACAATTTAGCTATTGAAATAACCTTACTTTATATGGGATTATGAGATGCCCGTGTTCATCAATCATACTAGTATGACTAAATTACTTAAAAATACAACAAGAACAATAACAATAGAAAAAAATCTCTCTTTTTCTGGGAATGTAGCTCAGTAGTAGAGAATTTCCGTAGAATACCAAAAATCTTGTGTTTAATCCCTGCACCACAAACAAACACACATACAAACTCATTTTAAAATATTTGATTCTCTTTCTAATAATATAATTCTGTCATAGAGATAAGTCATCTACTACTTAGTTAATGCAGGTGATTAAGACAATCATTTTTGCAAAGTTCTATGTGATCAGTAGATTACCATGGTAAAAAGGCTAAATAATGGAACCAGTCCTTCTGCTGTTTAAAATTTTATTTTCAGCATTTCACTTTGCAGAAATAATATGGAATAAATGAAGTAATTTTCTATTATCCCTTTTTAAATAACAAAGAAAACAATTTGTTTAATAGTTAGTTACTATTTATATCACTATGATGATTAAAATTTAAATACATGCTTTTTGTTGTTGTTGTTATTTCTATCATTGAGCTTGAACTCTGGGCCTGAGCTCTGTCCCTCAGCAATTCAGCTCAAGGATAGCGCTCTACCACTTGAGCTAAAACACCACTTCCCGTTCTCTTGTGGTTTATTGGAAATTTCCTGCCTGGGCTGGCTTTGAACAATGATCCTCAGAACTCAGCCTCCTGAGTAGCTAGGATTACATGTGTAAGCCACCGGCACACGGCAATACTTATTTCTTATATGTGGCTATTAGGTTATTTTGGGAGAAGGGGCAATAAAATTGTGATACATAAAATGTACCTAATATATAGGTCTTTGTATTTTCCTCTATGTCCTGTTAAACAGGTGTATTACTAAATGTCTCAGTAATTTTAGTCACATAGTCTAAGCAATGTCTTATAATATTCTACTGGAATAGAAATTTGATGCTAGCTATGTTCTCTGTCTAATTGTTCCAAATTACATGTAAGGCTGTCTCAAATCTACTTGCCACTTTTATATGGCACATAGGGAAATGAGAAAATAGTTATTAAAATTTTAATTTCATTCTCAATTATTGAAATGACTTCTGTGGGACGATATTTTATTATCTCAATTTACCAGAATCCTTTCATTATAATTACATGTATGTCATTTTCTCTCTGGTACTGATTATTTTTCTAAATATAAAATTGCATTTTCCCTATCATTTTCACATAGGTACATATTTTATTCAGCATTTTAGCACACATTAAGACAAAGTTCAAACCTAACACCACTATAATAATAATAATTTTCTTTCCTACTATTTATCCCTCATTAAAATACTTCTTTTAATGTTATAAGATGACTGATAGTTAATGACTGTATTATTCCTAGTAGTAACTAACTAAATAACTGAAAGCAAGGAAAATGAATGTGGTTTATAAATCTGGGTGATGGAGAATACACTAATTTTCTGAGAGTTAAAGCTTGACATACTTTAAGTTGCTTCTCTTAGACAATTGCTCTTAAGTTATCTCCAAATTTAAATTAACATCATGCCAATAGAAACAAGAAGAAAAGCTAGAGTTTGTTGATTTTTAGGAGACAATACACTCTTAGGTAGGAAATATTTTAGAGAGTGTGGTGCGAAGTATTAGAATTAGCTCTAATTCTATTTATACTTCCAATAGTTTTAAATTACATATGATATCTGGATATCATCATTCAGCGTCATAAATAAGAACAGAATTTCACCCAAAGTAATTTAAAAGTTCTCTGACAGCACGCTGTGGAGTTTGCATGCGAATGAATATTTCCATTTTTTACAAGTATCTGTGAAAATCTATCATTTTTACCTCAAGATTTAAATCTTGTTTTAGATCTATCAAGGTATCATTTTCCTTGTTATTTCATAATGAGAGAAAAAAATCTGAACCATTATGTTTTAGAGGAATCATCTTAAATAAAGTTAATATGAGCTTTTAAAAGAATTTAAATTTGCAAATAAGGGAAACTATGGGACCTATGTTTCTTTGGGCCTGGCTTACTTCACTTAATAAAATTTTTTCCAAGTCTTTCCATTTCCTAACAAATGCGGCAATGTCATTCTTTCTGATGGAGGCATAGGTCTCATAGTTTCCCTTATTTGCAATAACTAGTATATGTCTGAGACAAGCAGAAAAGGCCAGATAAGTTGATATTAGGTGAAATGAACCCTAAGGTATGTATTCAAATATTTTTTCTTTCATGCGATTGTTTGTAACATATTTATAAGATGATATCTTTGTTGCTTTGTTTGTCCCTCCCCCACAGTATAACCCCTGCTTTCACTGTATTTGATGTTGGTATAATTTGTGGAGGGGAAGGGAAAAAACAATTCATTTAAATAGGGATACAGGTGGACCCATTGCAAAAATGAGATGTACAAGTCGTTATGTCGAAAAACGAACTTTACAACTTTGTCCGGAGGCGGGGAGATGGGGTGGGGTGGGGTGTGTGTGGGGGGGGGGGAGATGGGAAGGGATGGGAAGGGGAAATAAAGGAGGAGGCTACAATGCTTGATAAGAAATGTACTCATTATCTTGCCCATGTAATTGTAATCCCTCTATACGGTATTTTTACAATAAAAAAAAGAATTTAAATTTGCAACTAAATATATAGAAGCAAGCTAAGCTTATCACCTTCATGTAAAACAATTTGCATGAACTGGTTACTGGAGTTGGGTAGATAGAGTCAGAGTAGCAAAACTGGAAATTATTTGGACACTATTATAAGTACTAATTTTAATCCTAATTAAAATATGTATCTCAAAAACAGTTAATTTTCACCCTCAAGTGACACATTGGTATGTCTAACATGTTTTGGTGGTAATTGTTCAACATTGTAATAGTGAACCTCCTTTAGTTAGGCCATTATTGCAATGGTTAAGGAGAATGTAGAATGGAGACATGAGACTATTCTTGATCAATCCCTCAGCTTCATTGTCATAATAGACATCGACATGATTGACAGAAAAAATACACCATACATGCCTAAGAGAGAAGTACATTCATGTTGAAGACAGAGCATCCTATGCATGAATGGTGCTTGTTCTGTTAGTGTATGTAAATCACCACTCATAGAGAGGACACAGGAGAAATTATCTCCATTTGTGGCCACTTTACATGGCTCTTTCAGGTACAGAATAGTGTCTAGATGAGAGAAAACACTAGATAAAACATGAAGGTTCAAAGATGGAATTTTGAGAAACAATTTTTTGCAGTTCAAGCAACATTGGAATCATGAATCTAGGATCTTTACACAAATATAAAAGGACGGTAAAACTCTTCTATAGAAGGCAAAAAGGATTTCCCCAAGCCTATCCAGATCTACATATTTACCAGATGCTCTCACTGTACCAGCACCTGTTACCTCATGAGCTGAATATGCTGAAAACAGGTGTTATTGTTAGGTAATAGAGAATCACCATAATTTTCCCATGAAAACTCTAAGAGAGTCTAATTCTGAATCAAATAATTTATTTCACAGGATTTTGAGATAAGCATCTAAGAAATCTTCCTTGAAATTGCTTTCTATGGACTTTGTTACTAACAGAGAAAGAATTATGTATCTTGTGTGTGTGTATATATATTTGTGTGTGATATATATATGTGTGTATATAAATGCATACATACATACATATGTTTTATGTCCTTTTTCTCCTACCCTCTTAGGAGGGAGGGCTAGAGCATCAGATGGAGGGAGTGTATATGGCTGTACAGCTTTGAAACATTTATCTTCATCTTGTAAAGAAATAGGCCTTGTTTCCCCACATACAAAGAGGTGGTAAGAGAAACATCTGGTCAAATATCAATGCCATTTATAGAGTTCAAATACTTCTGTAAATTCAGTTTTGAATTTAACTATCACATTTTTTCTATATTTGCAGAATTATGCTCTTCAAATGTTTGCAATGTTAATATATTTTCCACATATTACTTTCTTTATTTTGTATAGAGATGAGAAACATTGAAAGGAATTAAATAATATCTTAGGCCAATATCTTTGTTAAATTTGGCATCACTCCTATATTTTAGATTCTTTAACTTGCCATCGTTATGGACTATAAAACCCTAGAGTTAGTGCATAGAGAAAAATCCTAATGAATAGAAAATGGTGCCAGAGACCTGGGGTTCATGCTTGTAATGCTAGCTACTCTGGACCTTGAAATCTGAGGATTGTGGTTCAACGTCAGCCTAGGCAGGAAGGTCTGTGAGGTTCTTATCTCCAATTAACCTCCAGAAAACCGGAAATTAGGCTATGACACATAATAGTAGAATGCTATCCTGTGTGAAAATGCTCAGTGACAGAGCCCGAGTCCTCAGTTCAAGCCCCATTACTGACAGAAATAAATAAATGTAAATGAATATAAATAAGTAAACAAAATAATAAATAAAATAAAAATGATATATGGTAATTACAGTGATAATTTGACTTGAGATGCAACTGAATATAAATGGTAGCAAATGATTCTATAAATATGTATATGAGTACTCATTATATAATATGCAATTCAAAGTAATATATTAAGAATTGCAAAGTATTATATATAACATTCTATATAAAATTATTGTATATGTAGTTATACATATACAATACATTATAATAATTATTGTATATGTAATCTCAAATAAAAGAATATATGTCATAACATCATGTTACCGATACTGAGATACAGAAAAATAAAATAATATACCCATCCTTAAAATAGATTTTCACCTTTCATTTGGGGAAGTACTTGGATTGAATTTGGGGCCTGGAGGCTGTCCTTGAGCCTTTTTGCTCAAAACTAGTGCTCTACCACTAGAGACACCACTCTACTTTTTGAGGTTCATTAGAGGTAAGAGTCTCACAGAATTTTCAACCAAGGCTGGCTTTGAGCCATGATCCTGAGGTCTCAGTCTCCTGCCCAGCTGGGGTGACAGGCAGTAGCCACCAGCAGTCAGCTTACTTTTAAGTATGCTATGTATATACATTTCTTTGTCCAGTGTTGAAGGGAGTGATATACACATTAGGAGCTATTATTGACAGTAAAGAAGTACTACAGACCATGTGCCTGTTTACTGACAATGTGGCAGTCTATTTGTACTGCTAGGACTTTTTACATACTGGAACATTTTTGGCTGCTTTGTATGAAATTATCACAAGGAAAAAAAGCCTTGCTTGTCTTATTTTTAATAATAAAGCCCGCTAATATCAGTATTACCAAAGTAACACATATAGACAAACACAAAATATATCACTTATTTTTCTTTTATTCTTACAAAGTAACTTGCTCCCCTTATGCAAGGAAAACAAAGCTTAGTTCGACATACTACTCAAAGTTAACTAACATCTGCCCTTAACATTCTATGACATTTCTCTTTTCTTTTTCAGTGCTCAGAAGTCCTAGCCTGGGGATGAATGTTCTTTCCCTTTTAAATGCATTACTTGTTAATGAAATGATAAACAGTTTCAGAAACATGTACTTAATGGGAGTGGTAAGGAAGGAAGCATAATCATTCTATCTAGTCTAATTCTTTATAGGTGTTAGACATACAAAAAACAAAACAAAACAAAACAAAAAACAAACAAAAACCCTCTGAAATGCAGAATCTCAAACCGGGGAAACCCTTCCGTCATTTAAGTGTTAAGGCATTTATAAAATCTCGGCATGATAAAGCACATAATTTGTAAACTATAACCCAGTAAGACAAAACAGCACCCAGGAAAACCCCGTTATTCAAATCTAGGAATATTCAGTTTGATTTAATAGTGGTAATAGATGGAATAGTTGAAATTTAATTAGTATGTTCCTTTCCTAAGTGCAATATTATTCTTCATACTGAATCATTGCTAGGAATGTGTTTCATAAAGACATATGCTTATGCCCTCCTAGACTATAATTTACATTTTTAATATTCGTACTTTGCAATTAGCACTATCATTACCTTTTATTTGATGAGGTATATTGAATCACTACTCAAATTTTTTAAGAAAAAAGTCCATAGTTTTGTAATCTTCTTCCTAGAGTATATTACACTGTGATGTATTTTACTGTCTGTCAAAAGTGCTCTTTTTTTACAGCAGAAGATAAATTGTTCTTTATCTATGAGCAGTGCCTTTTTTGCCATAGCCAGTGGGATTCATACCACGGATGCTTTTTACAATCTAGGTTTAGAAAATTAAAGAAACTCAAGTAGCACTGCTGCCATCCATTCACGGCTAATACATCTTGTCGCGCATGACTGAGGACAAGTGCCCTCCAGATTAAATTTTGCTGCTCAGCGCCCTGCATTTTCATAAAATATAGTCTTTACAGAGCTCCATGAATAACCCAAGCATGTGGTTTAATTTAAACCAACATGCTTGAGTCACCCATTTAAATAAAATTTTTGTAATGTTCCAAAACTATTTTATAAATGGATTTCCTTAAAACAAGCAAACACTATAATTTCAAATGACATAAAATATCTACTCTCAATGATAAGCAGAAAGATCTTTAGGCAGGATTTCCTGAGTTATCTGAGTTATATTTGTTTTGAATGTTGGTTTCTGAGAGGCAAAGTCAGTACAGCACTGCCAGCTTGGTCCACAGTCACTTTTAAGTGCTGGACTGACCCATTTGCTTCTTTATGCCTCATGGTCAAAAAACTTAAGCATAGTTTTGGTGGCTCTTGATGTGTATTTTGAAAAGAAACTCCATAAATTGATAATTTGGTTGGAAGTTTATGTACAATGAATATAAAAGAATGTAGGTTGAATAAAACAATACTCATTAGGGAATTGTTTATTGTAATGTATATGTATATATACATATCTTATTGATAGCTCTTACTACAAGAAACATAGCTTTTTCTTTTTTTTTTGTCGGTCATGGGCCTGGACGCTGTCCCTCAGCTCTCGAGCGCTCTACCACTTGAGCTACAGCGCCACTTCCGGTTTTCTGGTGGTTTATTGGAGAGAGGAGTCTCAAGGTCTCTCCTGCCCGGGCTGGCTTTGAACTGCGATTCTCAGATCTCAGCCTCCTGAGTAGCTAGGATTACAGGCATGAGCCACCAGCGTCCAGCTGGTGCTTTTTCTTATAGATGGAAACATCTTATACTTTTGTGTGATTATTTGAACAAGCCAATTGAAACAAACATCTGATACTACAAGTTTCGTGTGTGTGTGTGACCTTGTTTCAATATAAACCATCAGGTAATGTTTCAAATGATAAAAAGCACATTAGGAACATATTATGGAACTTTGGGCCATACAGAAATAACGAGAAAAAAATTAATAATTGCTAATAGGGTTCACAGTTGAAGAGGTAGTACAAATTCTCATTGAAAGGGCCTTGTATGTGTGTTGCAGATTTAAAAGAATCACATCTTATGGCATGTAGGTGGAAAATATCATACTTATTGGTCATAATGTAAATTTTACTCCACAAATTTTTACTAGCATGTCAAAATTTATAAAAATTATTGATCAACTGTTTGCATATGTTTGAGTATATCAAAGGACAACAAACAAAAAGCAGTAGCACAATTCAAACTACTAAGCAAATTGTGCAATATAATAAATTAAGTTAGATAAGCTTTAGTAATTGTATATGTCAACATTTTAAATTAATTTTCACATAATTATTAACAATTATTGAGTAGTTTTACCTCCTATTGAAACTGTATGTAATTTATCCACCCAAAAATGTGGAGTGATGTTAACTATTTTCAGCACACATAAATAATTAGTTATTCAGGTATACTAGCAAATATATGCTTTCTTGCCATCTTAAAGTTAAAAGATTACCTACACAGAAATAGCCAATTGATTGATATGCTGTAATAATATACTAGAAAGTTATGTTGAAATTAATATTTAAGAATATGACTTCTTTTTAGGTAAGAATAAAATTACTTAATTATTCACATTCATTATGGATTAACAGAACTATTTCTCTCTAATTTAAATGAGAAAACAAAATTAAATAGATCCCTGACACCTAGCATGTGCAGAAGACATTTTCTATTTAAGTTTATCAGTTATAGGTAATTCATCGGTAATTATAGGTAGTGTTTTCATATATTTAGGATTTATTAAGTCACTTTAGGTAATTTATATCCTAGACTCTCATAAAACTCTAGCTATTTATACTAATATTTCTAGATTAGTATAAGTATGCTGTGGTTATTCAAATCTTGGATATATAAACAAAATTGAGAATTATAAAAATAACCAGGACATTTGGTAAGATTATAACATGAATCTATATATTCTGACTTCGTATCATGAAGTTATTCTCAATATAGCTACATATTATAAATAGAAATCCACAATGTTTAGTATGCCAAGTCTTTTCTTTATTAACAAAAGTACTTCATGTTTTATTAAGACAAGAGCTTCTAAGGCAATGACTTCATAATGGTTTTAGCTAATGAAATAAATACAGATTAAAAAGAGAGAAGAAATGTAAAAATATAGTATATTTTTTACCCCCAATATTAAATATAGAATAAGTCCTTTATATCAAGGAATAGAGATGAATAAAGTACATGTAAGCATTTAAGAGTTCATTATCCCCACACATTGTTGGCATATGGGTGGAATTCTAGCTAGGCAGAAGGCTGAGATCTAAGAAATGCAGTTCATTGCCAGTCCAAACAGAAAATTCTGTGTGACTCTTTATCTCCAGAAGTGGAGATGTGTCTCAAATGATAGCATGCCAGTCTAGTGAGAATGTGAGGTCCTGTATTTAAGCCCCACTGCTGGCACACTAGCATGCACACGTGCACACACACACACACACACACACACACACAAATTCTCTATCAGGGGTGAAAGATACATGCCCAGTGAGAGTATACAAGAGCACAACTTGAGAACTCAAAAGAGATACAGCCCAGAAATTTCTTTAAAATTTTACTTAGAGCTGAGCTTCTACATTAGAATTGTTCAGGTTTTAGGAGGAATGAGTTTGAAATTAACATGAGCAAACAGAGTTGAGAAGTAATCTCCAACTCGAAGCACATGAATTGCATTACAGAATAAATTTTGTCCCAGAGTTAAGAGAAGAATTGCTACCTGTATGGCTTTGGGGAGAGAAGATTCTCAAACTGAATACAAAATAAAGAACATAATTACATATTTAAGGTGAAAAAACAACAGATCTTTATAATGTGATAAGAAGTACAATTTATCATTTAAAGAGTGAGAAGATTTTCTGCTGGGAACAAATGAGGTCGTGGACATTTTGCTAGTTGTCGGCAAATTGATAACAGTGAATGCGCAAATGAGGTAAATTTTTCAGTGCTTATTTTCTGTCAAAATATTGTCATTATTCAGTATCTAATCCACATACATTTATGATTTTGTTTTGTCAGTTGTAAGGCTTGAACTCTTGGCTTGGGCGCTGTTGCTGTCCCTGAGCTCTTCAGCTCAAGGCAAGCACTCTATCACTTGAGTCACAGAGCCACTTTCTGTTTTCTGGTGGTTAATTGGAGATAAGAGTCTCATGGACTTTCCTACCCGGGATGGCATTGAATGGTGATCCTCAGATCTCAGCCTCCTGAATAGCTAGGATTACAGGTATGAGCAACCAGCACTGGGCTATATTTGTGTTTTCAAGAGCAAATATTAAAGACAAAGTACACATTAAGAATTATGTTTTTATTTTCTTTTTACTAATTTTGATTAAAATAGGGGTAAGTGTGGATCTCAGGGAATTGTAATTGCAAATTTAGCAGAAAGGTAAGGGATTATTATTCTTTGCTAAGCAACTCTATTTTTTGTGTGTGTGGGGGGGGAGGGACAGACCCAGGGTTTGAACTCAGGGTCTGGGAGCTATCCCTGAGCTATTTTTCTCAGGACTAGTCCTCTACCACTTGACCCACAACTCCACATCCAAATTTCTAATGTTTAATTGAAGATGAGAATTTCTTAGACTTTCCTGCCTGGGCTGGATTCAAACTACAATCTTTAGATCTCAGCCTCCTGAGCAAATAGGATTACAGGCATGAGTCACCAATGTCCAGCTGTAACAATTGTTTCTTGACACTGTCTTGCATCATATGCACACAGTGTTCAATACAAAAACATTTCCTGAAATGACTGATAGTCATTGTAAAAGACTCTCATTTCAGCAGAAGACTGCAAGAATTTTCTCTGATACAACAGAAATTACTTCTACTAACTTTAAATTTAAAAAACTTAATATGCTACTGGGTAAGCATTCAAAGGAAGAATATGGTACATTTTACTTCACTTGATAAAGTTACTAATAATTAAATATTGCTAATTTTATAAGTAATGTAATCTGAAGTTTATAAAGTATATGAACATTAAAGGAAATACCATTGGTGAGCATATTTGAATGGAAAATTCATACCTATAGATACAGAGAAAAACCTTAACCTTTCCCCCTCTATAGATACTGGCTCTGTTAAAAGCACATTTTTAAATAAAATAGTATGAACTTGAAACTTAATTTGCTACTTTGAAGAACAAATAGGCTAAAAAATGGCTGCAAGGTGCCCCTTTGAGTGTTTCACATTCATCTCAAGAGAGTAAAAAGTTCTTCATCCAATACTAATTTAACATTCTTTTAGCCCCAGAGACAAAAGTTCTCTTAATGCTCAGCATGACTTGAATATGTGTCCTATTAAAACACTCTTCCTTATTCACTGATTACATTGAACAGAGTCGAGCAGTTCACAAGAGCATTTTATGAAGCATATGAGTAAGGGAATATGTCATAATGTCTAAAACTTTGTATTAGAGCCAGAATGCTTGAATTTGAATAGTAGTTCTGTCTTCTCAGTAACCTATTTTTCAAAATGATGGTCAAAATCACTGCCTGACTTAACAGTGAAGGTAAACTAAGATCACAGATTGCAAGTTTTTTTTCTTAAAAAAGTTATCATTAAGTAGTTATATAAAGGAGTTACCCATCAACAAATCACTTGATAAGTACAAAGTATCTTGATCCTTGTCACCCAGACTTTCAGCATTCTCCCTCAATCCTCCCAACCTAACCCTTCCCCTCTTTTTCCCAATTTCATGGACTATTCATTGGATTTTATGACTGCATTCCCTCTCTTCCATTCCTTTATTCATTTGTTTATTCCTAACTTCCCTTGTTATCTTTCAAGTGCTAATTTGCTATTCAGTTTCTTGGACTATCCATTAATTTTTCTAAGGAATTGTGTCATTTGAATTCTCCTCTACAAATGCATACTTCAGTGAGATTCCATCTAGCCCCAGGGCACCAGATAGAATAGCCATCATCAAGAATATAAACAACAACAGATGATGGCACGGATGTTGGAGTAAAGGTACCCTAATGCACTGTTGATGGAATGTAAACTGTTGTCAACACCCTGGAAAACATTTTGGAGATACCTCAAAAAATTAACCAGAGAACGATCCTGTGATCCAGTGATATCATTCCAGAATATCTACTCAGAAATTAAAAATCAGGATACAGTAATGTTACCTTGGCAACTATGCTCTCATTCCTATATTATCCACGCTAGGCAAGGTGATCAGATTCCTCTCAATGGACAAATGGATCACGAAAATATGATTTATATATATGTATATAGACATTCAGAGAGAATAGAAAATGGAGTTTTGCTCATCCAATAGGAAGAATAATATTACATCATTTGAAAATAAAGAGAAAGAAACGGATGGACCAGGAAACATCATGTTAAATGAAGCAAATCAGGCCTAGAAAGATAAAAACAAACAAACAAACACATTTGTCTCCTATGTAGAAGCTAGAACTAATTTATAAACATATAAGTAAACATATATATGTTTCTACATAAGAGTGCATATGAAGTTCTTTACACTTCATGTGGATTGTTAGATGCTGTTCATTCTTTTAGAATAAACTATTTTAATGTTATATAACATAGTTAAAATAATATTGCTAAGCTTTTTTCAGTAAGAAGAAAAAGCCAAAAAGATGTAAAACTTTATATTTTCAACCCAGAGAAACATAACAAGAATATTAGTTGATTAGATTAGTTTGAGTTAAAATGATGAGCCTTTCTAAGTGCCATTTGTAAATGTCCTGAAGCCAAATCCTTGGTTTAATTGATCAAATAAGCTGAGAATTAAAATTTAACAAATGAACATTAAGTACTGGGCATGTTTCAAGCACTAACTGAACTGGAATCTCTTGTTTGATTTCTAGGAATATTCCCTAGAAAAAAATCTATGTAAATAAGTGTTCCTTTAGTTACTGAAAAGGTAGACCATGCTAAGCTTTTGAAAGCTAAGAAAATTTAATATTAAATGCTGAGCTAGTGCCGAAGACACATCTGAAGTGTTTCAATTAGAAGAGCACCTGGTTGACAATCACAGGCCCTGAGATCAAACCCAATAGCAGCTCAAAACAATCAACTAAAGCAATACCAAAAATAGGAAACAAAACACAAAGGCTCTGAGCTGTGTACAGAGGAGTAATATCAACAGGTACTTTCAACAGGATGAATTAAACACTAACGAAGTTCTACTGCTGCAGCTACAGAGAGCACTAAACTGTATGATACTGCTTTCCCACCTGTTCTCTTACCCCCTGTAGCTTCCTCTCTTGCATAGCTTGGGATACACAACACCCTAGTCAAGAATTAATGATATAGCCAAGCTGAACCAATTATATTGCTTTAAATTTTCCAAAGCAGAAAGTGTATCTTCAAGCTGAGGGACAGCGCCCAAGTCCAGAGTTCAGGCCCCACGACCGGACCCAAAAAAAAAAAGAAAAAAAAGAAAGAAAGTGTATCTTCAGTGCATTCACTGCTCAACTAAAATGACAACAACCCACGTTCAGAATGAGTGTCAAGCACAAGAAATGGTTTCCTTTGAAGCAATGGAAGAAAACAAATGTGACCCAGATTTTCCCTTGCTATTTCAGACAAAACCTGGCAAACACTACTAGAGAGAGAACACTCTGGGTGTCACTTCCCCCTAGTGGTGAGTGAGGATTCTACAGAATTTAGGAAACAGTATTCTGTGAAAGGTTTGATGACAATCATTGCTGAACATTCCCTAGTTTTTAGTGTTTCCAAAAGGTATCATATTTCATCCTCAGTTATCATTCCAAGTTGTTTTCATTTCCACTTTTAAATTAAGGAATTGGTCCCAACGCACAACACAATCCCAATCAGTAATATGAGAGTTAGGATGCCTCAGAATGATTCAACATTAACACTGGAAAATAGTTTATCAAACATATAGCTTATCTATATATGTAGTGGTATCATTTAGATGGTTCATTCAAGACCATTACAGTAGTTTACTTGTCTCTCTTCTATACCTATAAAGTAGCCAAACTAATTTCATGTTTGAATTATATCGTCTGGGCAAAAAGATAATTCTTTTTCTTTTTTCTCCTACTGTATATTTTGAATGGCTTAATATCTAAGAGTAAATAGATTTAAAATAAGAATTAATTTACTCCACCCACAATCTTGTAGCTGAGGTTGGATAGAGAGGATGTCAGACCAAATAAGAAACAGACAAATCCTCTAATATCTATTAAGAAAATTTGTATTCTCCTGAGAAACATGCATTTTCCTGGGTAGAGTATAATGCATAGTGAACTTGATTCCAGTTACCTTTCTGCAAATTATGCAGAAGGTTGTCAGAACAGTAAGTTAAATTTCAGCTCATGTGGGACTAATCAACAGGTGGCAGTGATCTAAAGACACAGTTTTACAAGTTAGAGGTTGAAAAGCACCACACCACCTTGGTTGGAAATATATACGCAATATACCTATGCGTACATAAGTATATTGTATATGTACAATATACATATAAATATACAATTTTGCTTCAGATCCAGACAAGTAAACCTCTATAAGTACATAAACAGAGCATTTATTGATTTTCCCTATATAGATAAAAAACAGTTGTATGTCATTTAGTTGGACCAGTGATACAAATTAAGAAATTACTTACTATCTGAGTAACATTAAGTGCAGGAAAACTTAAGACACCTCTGTGTCTTGAGCCTTTCTAAAGTTACTATATAGCCAAGGAATATATGAGAAAAACTTCACAGAAGTCATTTTAAAATAATTATCAGCAGATTTTGCTTTTCATGAGGTTTTTGACCTAATATAATACTAGGTTTATTTAAATGTTTTATGCAGTGTCTCCTCCATGTTGGTGACCTCAAGTAGGAAATATAATTTTAATGGCAGAAAAGCCTATTTAATGCATGGAAACATCTCAATGACTTCCATTTCCATTTGTGCAGTGTTTTTCCTACTTATCACTCAGCCATTCTACTGTTCTCGGGGGAAAGGCAGCCCTTATTGTTTCTCAATTTCCAGACCCTGCACAAGTAATTGCCAAGTTTATGAAGTCAGTCACAAGAGGTATATTCATATGTGATTGATTGTTTTGGAAAATTAAGCTCTTGGATTTTACCATCATTTGTTGTACTATAATTTTGCCCTCCTTTTAGCCACAGTCCTTTAGAAAATAAAGGAAAATAGAGTTGTAGGACTGCCTACACTTATTGTTTTTAATTGTACATAATATTCACATGACAATCTGTTTTTATAATACATAAAAATTTGTCTAGTTAGCAAAAGTAATAATAAAGCATAACAGTAGTTTGGGGAAATCTGGGATTTGAGAAAAGAGATGGAAAACATGTACTGAAAGCCTATCCTGTGTTAGATAATAGACCAAATGCTTTGTGCCCATCAAGTCCTGTTTTTACAACATTAAAAATGGATCTTGCTGGCCACTGATAGCTCACACCTCTAATCCTAACTACTAAACACTTTCCTGACTGAGATCTGATGTTTAAAGCTAGCCAGTGGACAAAAATATTTATGAGATTCTTATCTCCAGTTAACCACCAAAACAAAACAAACAAAAACAAAACTGGAAGTAAGACTCTGGTGCAGGTGGTACCAACCTTGATTGAAAAGGCCAGAGGTAGTGCTCAGGCCCTGAGTTTAAGCCTTATTGCTAGTGTACTTGCTATCTAACTTGGATAATAAGTGCAGCAAGGTTAAGTGACTTACTGATGATGCTTAAAGCTAACATAATTGTGGCCATATTTTTGAGACTACAACATCTGTTATAACTTCACCTAGTACTTTTCTGTGTTGTTTAATTTTCAAATAATCCCATGAAAATGTGCTTTTATTTTCCTGTAGCAGTGTGAAAAGAAAGCAACAACAACTACCATATACAGACTATAAAGTAAAGCCAGTATTGGTAAGCTACAAAGTAATTCAACCCGGTGCCAGTGGCTCATGCCTATAATTCATGCTACTCAGGAGGCTGAGATATGAGGATTGCTGTTGAAAGCCAGCCCAGGCAGGAAAGTCTGTAAGACTGTTTTATAAATTGTAAAAATACTGTACAGAGAGGTTACAAGTTACATGAGTAATGAGTAAATTTTCTATCGAGCATTGTTACCTCCTCCTTTGTGGTTTTTTCCCTACCACACCCTCCCCTTCTCCCCAAGTCTTCCCTTCCCCTACCTGGAGTTGTAAAGTTCATTTTCAACATAGTGTCTTGTACGTCTCATTGTTACAATGGGTCAACCTGTGTCCTTATTTCAACATTTTGTTTTTTCTCTTCCCTTCCCCAAATCAGGGCACTGGAATCAAATACAGTGAAAACAGGGGCTATACCATGGGAGAAGAACATACAAAAGAGACAAAAAAAATCATGTGGCACATTATAAATACATTTAAAACAATAGGAAGAAAGATAAAACTACTTGTGTCCCTATCTTGGGGTTCATTTCACTTAGCATCATCTTATATGATCATATATACATAGCTTTTGAGCTTTTGTGCTTGTCCTAGACATATACTAGTTATTGCAAATAAGGGAAACCATGGGCCTTCTGTTTCATTGGGCCTGGCTTACTTTACTTAATATAATTTTTTTCAAGTCTTTTCATTTATGTCCCATTAACCACCAGAAAACCGGAAGTGGTTCTCTGGCTCAAGTGTGTTAGAATGCTTGCCTTGAGCTGAAGAGCTCAGGAACAGCAACAGTGCCCAGGCCTAGAGTATAAGTCCCATGACCAACAACAAGAACAAAAAAAAGTAATTGCTCAATGGGAAATAAACGCAGTACCTCACTCATGTAACTGTAACCCATCTTTACAGCAGTTTTACAGTAAAAAATATACAAAGAAAAAGTAATTGAACAAAATATCCGAGTTGGGACTGCAACTCAATAAGTGGTATTAGAGCCAACAGACATTTTGGGCTACAGTTCCTTGGTAAAACTTATTCTATAGATCTAAAAATTGTAAATGCAATGAATTTTTATACCACTAACATTTTATTTTTACTATGCTTAAAATAGAAGAAGAAAGAACAAAAGTGAGCGAGGAAAGAGAGGGCTACAAATTCAGGGTTTAGTGCCTAGCTTCCTCTGTTCAATTCTGTTCTCTTCTACCAGTGTTTGCATCACCTCACTAACTCTGTCCAGTTACTCGGGCCCCATCATGAATTGCTCTGTCTCTCATGCGTTATTCTTACTTTTCTGGAGCTATCATTTATCAGACACTCCTTTCATTCTTGCATGTTGCATCATTGTCATGGCTCCCTAGGTTTGTCTGTCTTTGCTAGATGTTTTTCTTCCCCTGGTGTTTCAGGTATCATCTGTTTTGTAATGAGAGCTTATGTATGCTGCCAGGGTTTCCTATAGCTACTGTTAAGCTTACAGAGCACAGAGAAGAATCTCTATACTGTGGTCACCATGTGATCATTTCCTTGTTATGCACAGAGAAGCTGGAGTTCAAACTCAGAGCTTCATGCTTTTTAGACAGGCACTCTATGGTGTGAGCTACTCCTCCAGCTCTTTGTTCTCTGGTTATTTTTTGAATAGGGTTGATTCTGGTATTCTTATGCACAGCATATAAGTTCCTTCATTCCCTTAAAGCTTCTTTTAACAACAGCTTAAAACGTTTCTTCTTCCACAAACTTTGAGTGCTTTTCACAAATCCAGACTCAGAGAGCTCCACTAGAGAAGTAGTGTAGTTATCTATGAAGACAAGGAAAAGTTGATAAGTTTACTCTTGTGGAAAATGTTAAGATTTCCTTGGAAGCTTTTTTTTTTATCATATGACTGTTTAACAGAAAGTTAAACTTGTTGAATATTCCTTTTCTGGATGTGGGGATACTTCTGTTAGACCCCCTGACAGTCTCATTTGCAGAATAGGCATTCTGTCATTTCTTCCATGCAAACAGCCATATGTTTGCTTTAGTTATTTTTAAGACAGGGTTTCATTTTAACTTAAACCAGCCTCACATGGCTATCCTCCAACATATGCCTTCCACATAGCTATAATTACAATTGTGTACATCCATACCTGCTTTATATCATGAAATGGTGTCTGATTAACTTTTTTTTGGCCTGGACTGACCTAAAATTGCAGTATTCCTCATCTCTGTTTCCACAGAAACAGGCATAAGCCTATATTACAGATATCACTGGATTATAGATTTGAGCCACCACACTTGGCTCTTTGATATCCCTTTAATATTTAGTTTACAATCACACAGCTGGATTACAGGTATGAGCTACAACACTTGGCCCTTGGATATAACAGTAATATTTAATTCACACGTACACTGCTTCATTAATGTTATACTGCTCTTTTTGGACTGTCCTCTTACAGCATTCTTCTCCATCAATATTTTCCATTAAAAAATATTACTCAGGCTTGAAGGCCAATCTCAAATGTCATCTCATTTATTAAGTCTTTAATAGCGTCTCCTCTGGCAGAAGAAATAACATCTCTTCAAGTTCTTTTCCATTTTGTAGAACTTCTGGGTTATAAAAATTGGAAAATTGTTTGAAGGGTAATGTAAATGATCATTCCCAATATTAAATTCTGAGATTTTTAAAAAAGTTCTTCCTTGTTGTAATATCAGACAGAGTTGATAATTAACAGATGTTGAATCATTTATTTATAGGATTTCTGTTTAGCTCTTCCAGGAAGCACTCATCGTCATAAGCCCAGGATTAGACAGTGCACGATTTGTAGGAAAAACACTTCAGGAAGGTAAATGAAGTAGAGCCAGTTAGGATTTGGTTTCACATGCTTGTAATTTCAGCTCCTCTGGAGGCAAACATGGGAAGATTACAGTCTGAGGTCAACTCAGGTAAAAATGTGAGACTATATATAAAAATATGGAAGTAAAATTTCACCAGGGAAGGGAGTTAAAAGGATTAATAGAGAGGGTGAATTGAATGTATGCAGCTAAATACCATAAAAAAAACCTTTGCACAATTAATGTACGCTAGTAAAAAAAGAGAGAATAAAACACCAAAAGACTGAGAATGACTCAAATGATACAGGACCTGCCTAGAAAGCACAAGCTGTTTTGTTCTCTCCCCAAAACCACCAAACCGAACAAACCAACAAAACAAGAAAAAATTGTGAACAAAATGTCTGAGAGAATGATGCCAAGGGAAGAATGATTTATTCTGGCTTATTGTTTCAGAGGATTCCATTAATATTCTCTTGCTCCATTTCCTTGATCCTATGGAGAGGTAGAATGTCATGATCGTATGAGGATGGGGTAGGATTTGCTCACCTGTTGGCTGTCAGGAAACAGGGAGAAAGAGAGACAGAGACGGGGAGAAAGAGAGACAGAGACAGGGAGGCCTACGTAGAGACCCAGTGAGCTACAGAGAGAGACAGAGAGATTGGAGGCAGAAATACAAACCGGTCCCAGTGCACCACCCAAGGCATCAGCTTTTAACCTTCCAAAATAGCACCACAACCTTGGGACCAAACCTTGAATACACAAGATATGGGGCATTTTATGTTCATGTCATCAACTGTCAATGATACACATCGGACACTATCAGGAGAGACAGAAAGAAATTTAAAAAGGTGTTCCTCAAAATTCAGTTCAGTGTGGCTTGAGTACCAATAGACGCTCCATGCAGAGCTGGGGACTGCCTATCATTATACTATGCATATCAGCATCTCCTAACGTGAGGTTGCAGTGGCTGTACTTCCACCACCATTCAGTGCTTCAATGAAAACACCTCTCTTTGCAATCCTATTAAGTGACAGTATTGGAGAATGAGGGCTTATGCCTAAAATCATGCCTGTAATATTTGGTTATAAGGTTAGATTTATGTACATGTATAAGGTCTACTTTTCACTCTGCCCTGTACACAGGGTTTTCTTTTGTTTAATATTAAAGTAAAATGTCATTTCTCTTTAAATGTAAGTACAAAAATGTCACAGATGAGGCCATGCGTCCAAGACACAAATCAAATTTACTATTGGTCCTATCTGTCTGGCTGCCTGTCTATCTATCTATCTATCTGTCTGTCTATTTATCTACCTATCTATCATCTATCTATCCATCTATCTATAGAAATATACATATGACTTTTTATTATTATGAATGTGTAAGGTACTGTTCATAAGCCAGGTAATGAGAACATTTCTTTTTTGGTACCTTCATTTTATAACTCCAGAACATATTTTTTTTGTAGGTTGTGGGGCTTGAACTCTGGGCCTGAGCACTGTTCCTGAGCTCTTTGGCTCAAGGCTAGCATTTTACCACTTGAGCCACAGCACCACTTCCAATTATTACAGAATGTATTTCATGTATATACATGGAATAAATTCAAAATATGTTTACATATGTAAAATATACACATTATATACACAGATATACATAAACATATATATGATAATACAATTATAATTGCACAATTGCTGTTTCTTCCAGTTAAGGACTTCCAGAGCCAAAGCTTTGCCTTAAGGAGTGCATGGTACATTTGGCTAAAGGTTTTGCAATAAAATAATACAAGTCTATTCTTCAGCAGAAGATGCAACATGGGGACAGGAAGAAGAATGTTAATGAAATTTCATCATTAGAACTTTGTCTCCTTAGCTAGTAGGCTTATAGAACCTTATTTAACTCTTCCTTATGAAACAAACTTCTACAAGGCATGCAAAGTCACATGCAAGCTAGGTTTTAGGACTTGTTGAGTGCCTGTTGGATTGTATATGAGGCACTGGGTTGAGCATTCCAAAAACTACCATACAATACATGCCATCATCTCAGAGACATTCAAAAGTAAGTATAAAATTAGGCTGCAAATTTGAGAACATTTTAAATTAGTGGTGAGAAATCAGTGGATCTTCCCTGAACAGATCTTCTAGCCCCAAGTTGTAAAATTCATGGGTGCATAATTATTGGGGAATGGGTCTGCAAAGCTGTCTTCACCTTACATGTGGAGCCAGAGGACAGACCTGAGCACTGGGTTCTCTTAGTGATTTACACATATTACTAGTCAGCGTTGGGAGAGTGCTTGCCTAACTCATGCTGCCCTAGCTGGGTTCTTACCACTCACCCACCCAAACAAACAAACAAAACAAGTTTCAGTCAAGAGGTCCGTATCTCAAAGAACAAGCCGGTATACTGTCTGATGCTGTAATCTCTGCTACATAGGAAGAGTAGGTAGAAGAATATTAGTATGAGGCTTTCCTGAGCAAAAACTATGGCCCTAGTCCACAAATCAAAATCAAAATCAAAACAAAAACAACTAACAAAAAGATGTGGTTCAAATGGTAGTGTGCTCGCTTGACACTCAGGATTACACCAAAAAGTTAGTGGTAGAAGTTATTTATAAACCTAGATGTAGAACTAGCACTTTGTCAACCTTATTTTATTGGTCAAATTAAGGCAAAGTGATGCAGTTACAGAATATAAATCGTGCCTGCTGTGGGGATATAACGTTTGTGATAAAGTTTGTGGCAACAGGAGGGGATGATTTGTTAAGAAAACAGATGCAATATTACACTTTGCAAACAGCTGAGTAATGTTCTCATTTTTATTGTATGGATAAGGAAATTGAGGCTCAAAAGGAGTTTAAGATCTTCCCTTTCTTTCAAGAATTACTACACCTGGTCGAAAATATAAGGAAGGTGTAAATTCCACATAAATACACCAGGCACACCGTTTATGATGGTCATATATGATTTTTTTAAAAAGGAATTTTCAATCATTTTTTTTCAATCCTTGTTACTCTAGTGTAAAAACTCTTTGAAATCAAAACATTGTTTAAAAGCCATGTTGAATCTTTCAGGAAATCCTATTTCTGATGATTATTCTCAACACTCTCTTTGTTTCATCAGGTGGCTGAACAATTTCTATGCAGAATCTCAATATAGAATTCAATTGGCAGGTAAATAAAGAAAAGTAACCAACACATCTAATAAGCAGATTATTTTTAGAACTTGGGGTTCTTCTAAGCACAGAGAAAAGGAAGTGTTACAATGTTGCTAGACAATCTTATGAAGAGCTGTAAGGTACATCTAGTGTCTGTGAGTCACTCCTGTCCTGATTTAGCCTACTTGTTCTTGCAAACTGTCAAGAGGAATCAATGGAGGATGAGGCACAGGTGGTGACAAGGTGCAGCTGAGAAGAGAGCTAATTGGGATTCTGCCAGCCAATGGATGGGCGAAATTCAAAGAAGTGGACCCATTAATGGAATATGCTGTCATTAGAAATAGAACATAAATGTTGGGACAATTGGGTATTTGCCAACATTTCAGCATCCATTATTTTTAAAATAAAATTCACTGTTCAGAAAAAATAATAAAGACGTGATCATTATTTCAACTACTCAGCACAGTGTTTCCCTAATTATAAACCTTTCCTATTAAATAAACAAAAACAGAAGTAGAAAGGAAATGCACACTTTGATATCCTGACTATAGGTTTCATTGTGTGAATACTTGTATTTGAGTTTTTGTATTTCTTTTTAAAGGCTCTGAAAACTTCAGTGGTACTCTGCCTTTTTGGTTTTAAGATCCCAAGATTCTAGAAAAGTATATTTTTCAAAGCCCCTAGTTATTATCTGAAAATCACTAATCTGCTCTCTGTCTCTGTGAGTCATTCCACTGTCTCAACAAAGACTTTATTGTCTCTTCTACTGTGGGTGCTGCAGATGCTACCCAGAGACTGTAAAAATAACTCTGAGTATACGGGCAATTCTAGAACACTTTGAGAGAGACAGAGAGAGACAGAGAGAGGCAGAGACAGAAACAGAGACACAGACACGAGAGAGACAGAGAGAGGCAGAGAGACAGAGACAAAGAGACACACAGAGAGACAGAGAGACACAGAGAGATGCTCTACGATTACATCTAAATAGCATGGTTTGTTTTTCTAAGTCAGAATATTAATGCATTATGAAGGAAAAAGAAACTGCAGCTAATATGAAGATTTTTGAAGGAATTACTTTGATCTACCTTCAGGTAAAGATTAAAATTACATGTATTAATTTCTATTAAAGGACAGTAAGTTAGAACCTAGAATTATAAACATACAGTAATATTCACAATAGTGCTGGAACAGTAAGCTATGAGAGAATGAAATGAATGTCCAATAATTGAAAATGGTTAAACCGTGGCATCTGATACATTGCTATGATGATTTTTTCTTGCTTTCTAAGCTCAACAGCAAGTTAGCATTCCAGTGAATGTAGCTGGAACTGGGCACTGGCTTGCTTACCTACTCTCACCTTTCTCATCACCTTACTTTGCTTGCACCTGGGTTTTAGTCTTGACCTTTTTCACCTGCTTAATACGCATCATGAGTACATTTCATACCTTCTGTTTGCCTCAGTTTCCTCATTTTGAGACATTTACTCATTAGGTTGGCCAAGATTATTTCAATAACACATTTAGATTACATCTTTCATTTTAAGAAATTTTGAAGAAAGAAGCAGCTACCTCAGTTGAATAGCCAAGACAGTTAAATGCAAAAATTTAGATCTATGTCTGACAGATAAGATCTTCAATGAATATTTCGCTTCTCACTGCAGTGAAGGTCACAGTAAATAATTTTTTAGTTATTCATAAAGAATGTGCATTAAATCCATATTGAACAGGAGTCTTCAGTGTTTGCTACTGTGATTCTATATCTACTGACATCCTCTTCCTATTTGGTAGCCATCAATATAATCTATGGACATCTGGCCAATTTACTTTCATACTTAAAATCTGTCCTTGGCCTCCTTGGTATTGTGCTTCCATGATCTGGTCATTTTATACCTTCAAGGTCATTGTATTAACCTACCTTTCAATTTGTGTTGTATCCATCCCCAAGAATTCATATTTCTCTTGTAATATTTCAGGATTATTTTTTTCTGCCCATTTCTGTCAACACCTTTTTCTTTCTCTTGTACTGTGTTGATTTATTGACTTACTATTTCATTAACAATTTGCTTCAATAATTTCTGCATGGTTTTACAGCCAATATCCTGCCCCCCTGGACTTCCACTATACTATGAATGTATTTCTATCTATTCATTTCTTACCTGGCATTTTAGCGGTGTTTTGGTGCTCTTCTTCAGTATAGATTGAGTTTATCCATGGACAACACTTAGGATATGCCCCCAGTTTTTGACACTGTGTTCCACAGTGACTGTTTTATAAATTCTTTGAATAAATGAATCTTGCATTGACAATGTTGTTGTGAGTATGAAAAAAGATATTTGGGAAAGGTTACATGGTCATAGAAAAATATTTGTAGTGAGGTAAAAACATGGAATACATAATTGCCCATAGAATTCCACATATATTGTTTGAGCTATGTAAAATTATATGGAAAAAGACAATTGACCTATAGATTATTTTATCTTAATTTTTAATTAATTTCTAAGAAATATTATTCAACCTGAAATTCAGGACTACTACAATTTAGATAACTACAGCAGTTACCCAGCTACATACCACTACAATCAGTTGTTGATTAGATGGGTTTAGCAAACATTTTTCCTGGGATGCTTCTGAACCACAATCTTCCTGAACTCTCATCCTGCCTTCCCAGTAGGTAAGATCATTGTTGTGAGCCTCCAGTGCCCAGCTACACAGGTCTTAGTTACTGAAAATATTGTACACATTGAAGATGAAGTAACTAATTCCCAAAGAGTTTAAACACTTCTCAGAGCTAAGTGAACTCTTGCCTTCAAACTGTGTTTATTTTTTATTTTACAATGTTTTTTAAATTTTTATTTTATTGTAAAGGTGATATACAAAGGGGTCATAGTCATATAAGTAAGGTAATGAGTACATTTCTTGTTGAATATTGTTACCTTCTCCTTTGTTTTCTCCTACTTTTTCTCCCCCTTCTCATCCCCCCTGAAGTTGTAAGTTCATTCCAATTTCTTTTTGTTTTCTTGTTTGATTTTTAACAAGTATCACTCCAGTGTCCTTTAAGTTATGGTAAGTCAACAAAACAGAAGGTTAAGGTAGAAAATAAATGATTTTCATTAAAAAAAGTTTACATAAAATGTATGCAATGAAAAGTTTACATAAAGTGTTCTAATATTTTGATCCTTTGACATTAGAATGCAAACTTATTATTGGAATGGAGAAAGGTTTGGAAACATACCTTTAATATCAGAAGAAATTTGTTTTAATTTAAATGTAGGTACCTATCAAGTCACTACTAACAATTTACTGAAAAAGAAATGAAGCTTAATATCCAAGGTAGCAAAATGCTGGAGACAGCGAGGTTATTGCCGATTGCAAGGATTGGGAGAAATGGAGTGAAAATCAGGAAAAGGCACAGAGATGAGGAGACTGTTCAGGACTATCCAGTTAGCACAAGGTAATAACAAAGGTGAAGCAGAAGAGAGATTTAGCTAACAAAGTCTCAGGCAGAGTCAGAGAGAGGGCTATAGATTTAACTCAATCCAATAGTTCTTCTTTGACGAGTCCATGAGCCAAGAAATATGGGAAGACTCTAGACACTAGTAAAGGTAAGTGAAACAGTTACATTTTAGAATCCTGGGGGTGGGGGTGGGATTTATTTTAAGCTCAGAAAGGTTAATTTCAGACTGATTTCCATAATTATAATAAATCTTTGGCCCTCTCAGTCACTAACTTTGTTGTAAATTGCTTCATCAGTGATTGGAAACTGACACAAAAATTGCTTAACACAACAGATATTAACATATTTTTCTTTAAATTATAACAAATGTACTTTCAGTCCCTAAGTGAAGTATAAAGCACACCTAGGCAAATTGCATTTTGTGCAGGGTCTTTATGGAGAAGGCAATTAGAACTTCATTTGTGTTAGTATTATATTCATAAATGGTAGCTGACTAGGAAGAATTTTAAAGTGTCTTCGTTTTGATTCTGATATGTAGTGCTTTCCCACCTTTCCTTGAAATTGTGAAAAAAAAGTAAATTTTAGACAGGTATAAAGACAATCACATATTTGGGCATACTGATTTAGGAAAATAACTAGCATAAATATTTTACCTGTATCTACCTGTCATATGGTTAATATGGACAAAATTCTAGTTAGGGTTATTTAATGTAAAAAAGACTATCATTCACACTCTGCAATGTATTATGTTCACCTCTTTAATCTTCCACCTATTGCAAACAATTATTTCATGATCTAAAAGTGGTTTGTTTTAATCTCCTAGCTTTTTCCTTCAGTTTCTGGCTGAGACTTTAAAATTGATAGCCCAAAAATGAAGGTCTGAAACTATGGTTTCAGCAAATTTACTTCACATAACAAGAAGTTATCAACAGGAAATAATGTACCACAAGGAGGCTAGCCTTCTAATGACTTGGTCAAAGATATTTAACTGTTGAAAATAGTAATTTGATATTTTAATAAGCATGTGTCATATTTTCTGTGTAGTACACTCAAAATTATAAATTATTCCAAAACTAGTCTATAGAAATATATTATTCTTTATATTCATTGATTAAGCATACTGCAGTTGACTTTGAATGAAGTTTGATAACAGTCAATGTTGATGCTTCCTTATATAACTTATTTTTACTTTTTATATAGGTAGTATATTGATTATAGCTTTTGAATAAATCTGAACAACAGCTAATAGCAAAAAATGGCAATGTCTTTGAGAGAAATCTGAAAGTAACAATGGATAAAGAATTGACAGCAAAAAATTAACCTGGCCTATCTATAGATGTCTCTGGAGTCATAGCCTATGTTTCTTGTACATGGACAATAACTGCAGAGATACTGCTAATGCATTATTTTTTCTGAAGCTGTCTTACTCAGTGTGTAATTACTAAAAGATGTCAGAAAGGAAAATCCCACAGTTTTGTGTATTTTTACTGTGAGTCAATTGTAGATTTTTGATGCTTAATATAAGCATCCAGATTTAGTGAAATATACCATTCTAATATTTTTGTACTGAGTTCTCTCATTAACAGTTATGTTTGTAGAAAATATTAGAAATTGGTTATTGGATGGCTGCTTATTTTTTAAATTAAAAAAATGTTTCCACATCAATTTATTTCAGGGGAAAGACTCTTCCTTCTCTGATGGGGAAGGAAAAGCAGTACATTAAGTAAACTTAGAGAATTTTTGTTCCTATTTACAAGGCTGACTCTCACTGTAAACGAATTCACGAGGCTCTACCATGTAAGGTTTTTACTAGAGCCTAAAAGGACAAAAAGAGATATCCAAAGGTAGCTAACTCTCTACATCATTTTTGTGTCTTCTAAAAGTGGGGAAGAGGAACCCTGAGAAGCTCTTATGAAGGTCAAAAGCCCAAGCACATAGGTCACTAAGAGACTGGCACTAAGACTACTTACTGTTTCCCTTTTCTCATGTCCAACTAACACATCAATAGCATGGCTGTGAACAGAGCTGAAGGCACATCATGTCTGTGACTTCATTCAAGAACAGTTCTTTCAAAGTCAAAAGACATCAGTGGTTATCAAAAAACAAGGCAGCAGAGACTGTTAGCATGTCTAGAGTTACAGCAAACATATTTACAGCAATGAACATGGCAAATTAGACAACCCATTGCTCATATGTGTAATTGTAAACAGATTTTTATGTCAATTATTGAAAATAAATGTAGTGCATGAAAGGACTCCTACTTGAAAATTTTAATTTATCCTACCTTAGCAGCATGCATGCCATCACCCAAACTCATGAATTCCAAGAATGACCAATATATTCATTGCATATTTCATTTTGAACTCTCTGTCATGGAACAGATTCCAGTTTTATCTAGTTTCACATAGCAACCCAAGCTCTCATGGAGTTCCATTGTTTTATGGCTTCAGGATACAGATCACAGATAAATAAATTTATTTATTAAAATTATTTTGAGTGCTATACAATGAATCAGGAAAATACAATAGTGAGTCTGAAACTTTAAATATATTGGTTAAGGAAATTTTTATTGAAAATATATTTAGCACTATATCTAAAAAGCATTCATTTTCTTTAAAAGCAATAGAGATATAGATGAAATATATGGCTTATTAAAAATAACCCAGGTACTGGTAGCTCTAACTTGTAATCCTAGTTTCTTAGTAGGATCTTTATTTGAAGCCAGTCCAGTCAGGCAAGTCCCAAAGATTCTTATATCAAAATAATCAGCAAAATGCTAAAACAGGCCAATTGCTGATGGTTTATGCCTATAATCCTAGCTTCTCAGGAAGCTGACATCTGAGGAACAGGGTTCAAAACCAGCGTGAACAGGGAAGTTTATGAGACTCTTACCTCTAATTAATCAAACACACACACACACACACACACACACACACGAAAAAAAGCCCCCAGACTGGAAACAGAATTGTGGCTAAACTGAGAGCACTAAGCCTCAAGCTAATGGATAATGTACAGGACCTTAAATGAAGCATAGGACTGGAAAAAAGAAAAAGCTGGAACTGGGGCTGCTGTTAAAGTGGTAGAGCACCAAGCATGAGTGAAAAAGCTGAGCTAGTGGGTTAGTCCTTGAGTTCAAATTCTAGTACTGTCACAAAAAAGAAAAAAAAAGAAAAGAAAACCATAAACAATATGCTAGTGTACTGAAACTCTAAGTCTAACTCTGTGAAGCACAGTTTGAGCTTCAAAGTCTTGAAATCAAGAGCAGGATTCTTGAATCCTGCATAGTTTGCCGTCTATCACATTTTATGATTTGATGTTCATAAAAGAGGTTTGAAAAGAGCCTAAAAATAAAAGAATTGTGTATGCTTGCAAATGAATTCTTTTATATTAATGGCATAAACAAATCTAAATTTTGATTCCATAATTTTAAGGTCCTAAAACTGACAATATGGATCCTTGTTTTATAACTTTTTAATGTGCTGGTTTCAAGATGGTTTCTTCTATTAAATATTTGTGTGTTAAGTCTTTCATTTGTCTTTCTATTCACCTCTAATTTGTCAGTGAACCTTTAGCTGACATTTGTTAAAGTTCACTAAATTTGGAAGGGATTCTCAAGGATTAGGAAGTGTCAGGCATAATTTTATGTTAAAAACAAAGGGTCAGAAAGGAAAGTCTCATCAGCATATATCCACTTAATGGAGAGTTTAACATAAATTCTGGATCGCAAACACCCTTGTAAGAAAAAAAAGCACTATTTGCATAAGAGTAACCATTAGAGAATTTATACTTCATTAACCTGTTGAATCTTATAAAAGGTCAGAAGCAGAAATTTATATTAAAAGCCATAAAGAAGAATTCTGTTGAGAAAATATTATTAATTCCTGCATTATAAGATTCAACAATGAGTCTGAGCCTGAGGCAAAATATCTTAGGATAGATAATTAACTTAAAACCTGAATTAAAATTCTGCAGAGCAATATATCCATGATTAAATTAATATATAATGCAATAAATAGTTTGTTAAATATATTTGAAGCCTTCAGGGAGAATCCAGTATGACAATATTTAATGTGCTTAAAGTTATACCTTTTTGATTTTTAGGAAAATAAAACTTCCAAGGTGATATGAAAATATAGATATGAGTTTAATAGTTTGACTTACATTTAATACATTTATGTAGACATTAAAAAATCCTACTCCACATTTAGTATCCTTTCTTGATACTATATATGAATTTCTAACTCTGATTTTTTATTGAAGAGAGTGAGTTAAATACATTTTACTTTATTTTACTTATTCGTTTATTTTTTGTTGGCTATGAGACCTGAACTCTGGGCCTGGGTGCTGTCTCTTAGCTCTTCAGCTCAAGGATAGCGCCCTACCACTTGAGACACAGCACCATTTTTGGCTTTTTCTGCTTAGGTGGGGCTGAGGAATCAAACCCAGATCCTCATGCACAGGAGGCAAGCACTCTACCACTGAGCCACCTTTGCAGCCCAGTTAAATACATTTTAATGAAATATTTTTTAAAATAAATAAGTATATCTTCTTTTTCTTACCTCTCATCATTTTCAAGTTCATTTTAATTCAACTACTCTATGTTTTATAAAGCTTCCAAAATCTTCACTGAATTTGCAGTTACTTTCCTACTATGCACTCCAGTGTACCTCCCTTGACCTAAAAAGTTATTCTCATCAAATTTTTTGACAAAACATTTTGTTATCCATAAAAATAGGAGATATCTGTTTTTTTCCTATAATATACATGGTATGTGTATAGATTTCTATACCTGTATCTTTATAAAAATAGCAATATAAAGAGACTAAGCTTCATCTTTTCAGTGTCACTCTTAGTAATGGGCAGTATCTATTCCTGACACAGAAGTGACTGTGACCTTTCCCTTAGGCTTCCATTTTAAGTTTGGAACATCTAATACTTCAGTGATGAATTTATATAAACCAATAAATATAGAATGACACATTAAAAGAGAGCAAGTGGTCCAAGGAGAGAGTAACATGTAATCCTTAACATTTCCTGAAAAGTAATTTAATGAACTCATCTTATGATTTATAACAACTAAAATCAACTAAGAAATGCAAAAGATTTTTGAAAATATGCACAAAAGGCTATAAAATTAAAGGACAGCTTTACCATGAGAATACGAAACAGCCCAAATAAAAATATTTCAATGTAGCCTATTTACTCTAGACACAATGGTTATTTTATTTATATATATCTTGTAAATTCTTCACCATTGTATCTGTTATATGTAAATGGTCTGCTTTAGTGGTCACTCATGGTAGAGTGGAGGAAAGTAGAAATTAATGTCATAAATAAAAATATTATTTAAGTTCAGTGGGATACTGTTTAAATGTAAGCTTATGAAATTTACCATTTACAGTCTCAAAGAAGCACTTCAGGTCTGCCCAATATAAAAATATGGATGAATAAACATATGATGTTTTGGTAACTTTCACATTGATTTCCTGATTCTTATTCCAAGAAAAGCTGCCTTCTATTACATGTTATAATAAAATCAAAATAAAGGAGATTATAGTATAAATTTGTATTCTAAACATCAACTAGCTATAACCTTCATGGGAAATTATGGAAAACTTACATCCATATCTCATTACAAAGAAATATGTCTCTGTCAGGCAGTAAGAATTTTTTAAACTAATAATTTCTTAATTAAATATGATGGAAGCTGTTAAAATACTTAGGTGTGCATTACTCAATTGTTTTTAATGATATCTTCAAGAGATTGTTACAAAAGCATAACAAAAAATTAATGTTTTCCTGGACATAGAAATTTTTATTGATTTATGTCAATCTGGGATTGGGACAGTAGGCATTATCTCTTTTTTCTCTTATTTTTTTTTAATGCACTCAATGTTTAGAACCAAATTAAATTACCCAAAGTTGAATGTGGTAATTACCTGTTCCATAATTTCTCATAATAGACAAGTTTAAACTGTCACTTCTAACATTGAAAGAACTGTAACATTAAGGATTGAATTAACACTCCAGGAGAATATAACAAAATTAAAACAAAAATAGATATAGGCATAGGTTTTCCAGTATATGTCATGTTGACATTTTTACTCGATGTTCTGTTCATCTTCCTTGCCATAGGGTGCTTGAACACACCTCTGGTTTCTACCTACTAGATGTGGTTAGTAGTCTTGAATCCTTGGCAATGAAAAATATCCCTCAAAATTGCTAAGGGACCCTGTTGGGAATACCAACCTTGCTGAAATCCACTTGTGCCAGGATTTGAACTGAGGGCCTTGTGCAGCTGGCTTGCTCAAGTGATACTCTACCACTTGACATGTGCTTCCTGTTATTTTGAAGATAAAGAGTCTTGTGGAGATTTCTGCCCGAACTGCCTTCAAATTGTGTTCTTCCAAATCTTAGTGTCTTGATTAGCTTGAATTCCAGGCATGAGCCACTGTACCCAGCTACAATAGATTACATTGAATATCAGAAATACTCCAAGCCAGTGCATGGCTAGTAGTCCAGATGGAAGTTACCATGAAATATGGAGAAGCTCTTCCTTACATTAGTATAAAAATGATCACTAGCTGGCATTTTCACTGGGATCCAGGGAATATCTCCCAGACAGCCTGGTACTCTTCAAATCCAGTCTCCTTTTTTGTGTCCCAGATTATGGTAAAGAAGCTTTTACAGCCACAGGCAATTCTTTTTACTTAGTCACTGGGGTTCCTGAAAGAGTACTCAAAATAACAACATACAATTCAGTAAACATGTAACAAATGTATCCACTAAATTGACATTACTAAACACAGCAGTTCTCTGGTTCTTTCAAAGAATTCAATCTGCCATGAAACATGGAGAGACTCATAGTAAGTAGTAATTTAAATAATAGTTACAGCATGGTGTTTTTGTTTATTTGTTTTTCTACTAAGAACCAAAAGATTTCTCCAACAAAAATCAAATTCTAAATGGCAGAACTAGAAGGCAGAGCCTGTCGCATGTTTTATTGGCAGTTTTCTACATTTATGCAATCTTACATTCTGGCCTAACAAGGAGAGTTGTGTTATATGGAGTGTCCATTTTTAACCTTCTAAAAAAGTTCCATTGATTGAAAAGCCTTTTTACTGATATTTACTAGAAAAATAATATGAGTAAAATTTCCTTCATAAGTATTTTTAGTGGCAATGTCATGGAAGAATCTAAGCATGTATCATTAGAAACTGGCTTATTTCAGTTCCACATTTGTATTTCGGTATTTAGGTAATTTTGTTTATTTTACTGCCCATTCTATATTTTCTAGTGTGGAAATGAGCTTTTTTTATTTAAAATGCATTCACATATCCAGTCACATAAACAATAATATCACTTATCATAAAATTTTAATTACTGCATATTAGATTTATAAAGGGAAAGAAAACAAATAAAATTATTGAGACATTTTCAGACTTTTAAAAGTTTAACTTGCCTTCCCACCTGGACAATTTAGGGAATTTAAAAGTATTTTGAAATAATATTCCAGTAAGAAAAGTATCACCAAATGGCCTTTTCTTTTCAGAGCTAATATTGCTCTTGTATCAACACCTGCTACTGCTGAGGTGGGAGCAGCTGTGTGAGTTGAAAAAAAGGAAAAGAACCTTGATGGTTTCACATTCGGTACTACTGTTTAATGAGCTAACCCAGATCTGAAAACCCCACTTTGCTTTTGGAGGAAATTGAAACATTGCTTGCAGAAACTCAGGCCATTTACTTAAAAAAAGTTAACAAAATATGAAAGTCGTAAATAGGAAGATGGAATAAATAAATAGTGGAAATTGATTTAAGTATAATTATAAATAAATGAGGAATTTGAGCAGCTTATCATACATCTGATATTAATATTGGTTTATAATGTGCATTTAAAGTGTGTATAGTCTGTGTTTGTATTTGTTCAGAACCCAAACTGTATCACATTAACAAATTGTTAACCCTTAAGGGTTCTTCCATGTATAAGATTTATCCATTCACCTACATTTAATGTCTTATTTAACTTTTGTCCCAAATCATGTTCTCCTACAATAAGTTTAACTATTGTTGAAAATAAATTGTATTCAATAAATACCAGATATTAGGAAAATTGGTAAACATTTAATTCTTCCATGTTATTTACTTTCATGAAGACCAAATTATTTTTATTAGTGGACAAAGTTTAGGTAACTGATTTTGAAGTATTTAATGCTTGAAGTTAGCTAGCAATTTTCTCTCTTACTAGAGTCCAGAAATGTTTTATAGATGTAGATGTCCTTGAACACCATGGGTAGATTTTTGTGCTGTACAGAATTCAGTGACCCATTTGCTTGCAAATGTGAACCCCAAATTGCACCCATGCTCTGCCATGCCTTTTTTACCTCTGAGTGATATTCATGGTGTTATGTTTAATCAACCAAGACCTGTATGGCTTGGCTGTTCTTTTCTTAGAAGTATTTCTTCTCTCAAGAAAGACAGAGGGGACACAGAATCAAAAAGATCATTGAAAGCTTTTCTTACTCTTAAATATCCTTGATTATCTCCCCAAAATATTATATATATGTAATATTATGTATTATATATTTATAATATATTATATGCACATTATATATGTATATTTCAAATACTTAGTCTAAAAATTAGTATGGCAATATACAACTATAGGTGTACAAGAAAGTGATTATGGGCCTGGGATGCAGCTCAGTGGCAAAGTGCTTGCCTAGCAGATACAATATGCTGCGTTCGATCTTTGATCCCCAGTACCAAAAAAGGAAATACAAATAACTAATAGAAAGTGGTTATGCATAACTTTTCTTAGTTGCTGTCAACACTAATATAACCTCCAGGTGAATGTATTTGCTAGCTGCAGCCTCACATGAACCTTAAAACTGTGTTTTATTTTATTTCAGGGTCAGTTAATGATGTTGAATAAAGAGACACTTTGGTATCATCTTTATCAACTGAATTCTTACATCATTCATATTACTAACCAGGATTGAAAAATCACCACTACCTTTACTTAAATTAAAGTCATCACATTAAAAAAAATTAACCAACATAACAAATGAGATTCTTGATCGGTTGTTGTGTATTATAGATCATACAATTTTATTGTTCCTTTTCATATCATAGTTCCATTTATTGCACAAATAGTCTTCCTTCTGTCACAAATGATGGCCCAGTAAAGGGGATTTCTGTTTTGTTTCTAGGAGATTTCTGTATTCCAATTCTTTCTGATTGCAAATTGTGTTTATAATTTTTAAGCAAATATATTATTAGAGGCAAATAAGAAGGAAAGAGGTAACGGAAGATGGCACAGGTTGGACAGACTTTGGTAGAGCTGGCTGGGCAATTGTTCTATGTGAAAAATACAGTATTGTTCCCAAACATTACTTCCTTTAACTATACTAACCATACTAGAGTCCTCTGCATCTGCTCACAGGTCAGCTATGCAGGAGCTGTGCCAGTCCTTAAAAATTAGACAAAAAGGCGCAGTTTCCATCAAATATTCTATTTTCAAAAGTATACCATCTAGGAGCTTTTTAAATAGTCTTCAGAACTTATATTAAAAAAATATGTCCCCAAGGTGTCTTTTGTTTTGTTTTGTTTTGGCATGGTTGGTTGTGGCTCTTGAAGTCAGGGCCTGAGCGCTGCCTCTGAGCTTTTATGCTCAACTCTAGTGCTCTACCACTTTGCGCCACAAAACGACTTTTTTTTTCCTGGTGGTTAATTGGAGATAAATGTCTCACAGACTTTCCTGTTTGGGCTGACTTGGAACCTCGATCCTCAGATCTCAGCCTCCTGAGTAGATATATATTCACAGGATTGAGCCCCCAGGGCCCAGCTCCCCAAGGTGTCTTATGACTCAAAGCCAACATATGTTACATTCTGAATACTTGTCTTCCATACAAGAGAGCATCCATACTTAGGTAGTGAAAAATACCCAGTCTTTATACAGTTTCAAAAGTACTGCAGGAGTATCACAAAATTACTTCAGCTAATTTCAGTGTTTCTTAAACAGAATTAAGCTGTGGCTTTGAGGAGCACTTTTGTTTTTGTTTTTGTTTTTTTGTTCTTTTGTTTTTATACCAACACATTCAGGATCAAGTGGTAAAATGAATAAGACCGGCTCAAGTCAATAATCCTTGAAATTTTCTAAACAATGACTATCTTGTGCGCCTGTGGGGGTCTCTCATGCATAGCCTTTTTTCTTCAGTAGCTATGTGGTGGTGACATTTGTCTTCAAGGAAAATCAAATGAGATAGATGTCAGTTTTAATGTATCACAGTCCTTGTGTGAAGAAGTAGCACCTGGATGAAAAGTCATTCTTGTCAGGACCTCACTGTCTTTCTAGTGTCAATTTCTTCCTTGCTGGTAGTACAGTTGATCTGCTCAGCGAAGGTGGCGTCTCTATCTAGACTGACTTATGTTTGAGGAAGAACCTCTTCCTACTAGGAGCGGTGCTGTTAGAATGATGTATCAACTTTCAGTGAAAAGACTGCCTTTAAAGGTCACATGAGGACACTCCTAGCCTTACATACACACATCCCTGTCTAGGAAAGCTCACATGAGAAGCACAATGTAAAGTCAATGATCTGAATGCTGAAATCAAGAATTGAATTAACATTAGCATCAAACATTACATATCAAAATGAGTGCCGCTGGTATATTTGTAAAATACTTATTTTAGAAGTCAGTATAAGGAGTATTTGTTAATATTCAGTATGATATAAAACAAGCAGACATATGAACTCTTCAACCGCTTGTAAACTAAAGCTCTGTTCCTTATTTTTGTTCAAGACAAGTGTTGAACAATTCTTTTATTGTGAAAATGCCATACAGAGGGCTTACAATTCCATGAGTAAGGGAATGAGTACATTTCTTATCAAGCATTGTTGCCTCCTCCTTTGTTTCCCATTCCCATCCCTTCCCATCTCACTCCCCTCCTTTTCCCCTTTCCCCCTCCCCACTGAGCCAAAATTGTAAAGTTTGTTTTCCCACATAACATCTTGTACATCTCATTGTTGCAATGGGTCCACCTGTATCCCTATTTAAAAAGTTTGTTTTTTTTCCTTCCCCTCCACAAATTATACCAACATCAAATACAGTGAAAATAGGGGTTATACCATGGGGGAGGGACATACAAAGCAACTAAGAAATCATCTTATAAATATGTTAGAAACAATAGCAAGAAAGAAAAAAACATTTGAGTCCTTATCTTGGGGTCCACTTGGCCTAACATCAACTTATCTGACCATTTCTGCTTGTCTCAGACATATACTAGTTATTACAAATAAGGGAAACCATGGGACTTATGTTTATTTGGGTCTGGCTTACTTCAATTAATATAATTTTTACATGTATTTCCATTTCCGAACAAATGGAGCAATGCCATTCTTTCTGATGGAGGCATAGAATTCTATTGTGTATATATAACACATTTTCTTGATCCATTCATCTAGTGAGGGGCATCTGGGTTGGTTCCATATCTTAGCTATGGTAAATAATGCTGCAATCAACATAGTTGTGCTGGTAGCTTTAGTATGGTCTTGTTTGTGATTATTCAGGTAAATGCCCCAAAGTGGGACAATTCTTTTGAAGCCTTAAGAGATGGGGTTAAGTGGGCTTACCGGCTGTTTGTAGTAATTAATTTTTGAAGTTAACAATTGTCATAGCCCACGAATAATACATTGGTTGGAGATTTACAACAGGAATCCAAACAATTGTTCAAAATATAATGTATAAGGCTAAAATAAGTCAGAGTATTGTGTCTGTGAAAGTTTCTAGCAAGTCCTTTACTCCTACAGTGTTATGAACATCTCTAATACCTTTCTCGGTGAAAATCATACTAATTTTATAAGAGTGTGAAGGCATTTTTCAAATGTCACTTCATATGGGTGAAACTTTTTACAACCATGACTAGTAAGCATTTTCCAAAGCTTTTCCTTTCTTTCTTTTTTTAAAACTTTAGTGTGATTTAGTTGTCTTGGTTTGATTTGTGAATGATGTGTAACTTATATAGCACTAATAAAATACTGATCACTTAAATTCAGAAGATCATAAAGAAAAAAGGTGCAAGTATGCCAGCATCAACCAGGATTGCCAGCTTGGCACCACAGTAAAGGTTCAATATTCTTTTCTCCAGAGAGGTTAGGATCACAAGTTTATTTTCATATTTATTTATTTTTAACTGAGGATACATATATATATTCACAAAATCAAAATGCTAAAATACTACAAAATCTAAACTTTTTGATAATTTTGGATGTTAGATTTTCAAACTAGGACTATTCAATCTCTATTTGAAATATATTTGTAAATTGAATATTCATTCCTGGAAATCCTGTCTCATCCATAGGAAAGCTTAGAAGAGCAGGAAACAAAAGAGGAGGAAAGTTTTACTCCTAAAGAATATCCAATGACCAGAAGAGGTGAAAGACCTGAAATGTGAAAGAGAACGCATGGAAACACACTTCAGCTAGTCTCCAATGTTGCTGCAGGCTATGTTAGTTCTTAGATAAATCAAATGTGACACCTCATTTATCTCTGCTTCCTCACATTCCTTCCATCTTCCCTGTCGGTTTACGTTTGAAGTTTCTTGTTATTAGCAGTCCATTATTGACTACGTTCCAGGTTTTAGCCACCAATGTTGGCTCCAATGTTTAATAACACATTCAGTGAATGTGAAATACTTGTGCATATTCTTATTCTTCCGATAAGGAAACTAAGACTTAGATATGACAGGATCTTTGTAAAGCATATGACTTTATATCTAGTATACTATTCTCAGTATACACTGAATGGAAAGTGAATTGAGTCCATAAGTACTGGAGTAGTAAGGTCTACAATAGCAAACATATATAAAAATTACAATAGGAAAATCCGGATAAATGTTTTATTTTCAGTGCAATATCTGGTAAATTAAAATACTCAGGGCTTTATGGAGTACTGTAGTTAATATATCAATTTTGAAGAACCTGAGTCATGATGAAATTACTTGCTATAAAGAGATACCATCCTTGCCAAAACACTAATTATTTCAAAATGGAAATCTGATCGTTGTTAGAATAATTGACTAAGTCACTAGGTTATGCGATTTGGGTACTCATGATATTTCTTCCCTTCGACTGTGATTTGGAAATATGATGAAGGATGGGCTTTACTGAAGTTGATAGTTAATTTTCTAGTGTTCTTTAACCACTAATATTTGAAGTGAGCATTTTTATTACAAAGGAGAGATACTTGTTGAACCACTACTGAGATAAGAGTCATAGTGGTTATAGCTTGATTGAAAGGTTAGAACAATTAGGAAGTTCTTGTGGTGTAATTGAGGCATATGATTTTCTGTTACAGCATGAGAGTGCTTTAAATGGCTACAGAAAAAGTAGAATTAGGTTTCTGAAAGAAAATAATTTTAAAATATAAAGCTTATTTAAACAATGCCACTTTTCCTTCACATATGTGTCCCTAGGAGTCCAGTAATTTGCTAAATTATTCTTTCATATTTACTCTTGTGTATAATGCATTTTTATTTAATATCATGTTCAGCAATAAAGCTGCTCATTGTCCTTACTGTAATAATAGTCTCATTTTAAAATCTATCCTGTTCCAACACAGCTTCTGACATTCATCTTGAAGGATAATTTATTAATGTATTAATGTACCCAGTGACCTTTGGGCTCTAATAACTGAAAAAGCAGTAGGATTTAGATCAGTCCCATGGTCATATGTTTAAAAAAATAGCAACCTAAAGAGACCATGGTCTGAAGATATAACTTTTAGATGTCTCTATAAAGTGTTGTGCACAATGAAAATATCCTCAGTGAAGTTAACTTTTCACAAGTCAAAATGTATAAGATTTTTGTTGATGTTTAAACCAACTAAAATGTTTCAGCTATGACAAGTTTCTAGTTGAGCTAGAAAATCACAGAATTATTTCCCATAGAAAGGATATTTGTGATGCTTCCATTCTAGAAATCCCTGGAGTCCCTCCCTTACCCCATACCTGAATTAAACAGAATTATCTGAATTATAAAAATGAATTCTGGAAAACACTCCAAGAAATCTAGCTCAGCATTAACGAGCCAGTTGTGGACCAGAGATTAGAAAAGAACATTTGAGATTTTGGTTTTAGTGACTACTAAATTTGGTTGACACAAAGCCTATACTCTCATTTTAAAAGTTCACCCTTGTGTCTTAAACTCCCTCTTAATTATATAATTTCCATTAGCATATTTACGTGGACAACTTCCTAAAATTAAAAGTAGCTGTATCCATTGACTTTTATTAAGTGCCAATATATTCTAGCTGCTGTAAAAATACCACTGCCTATAGGTCTGGAAAATGTTCATTCTTGCTATCATGTTGACAATCTCACTTGTCAAATTTTTACAAGATGACATTAACTTCTGCCACTATCCAGAAACTTACTGCAAAAGAGGGCCATCATCTTGCTACTCTGAAAAAATCAATGGACAATTTTCAAGCATTAGTTTCTTTGACCTCTAAAGAATACATACTGTAAGAAATCCTTCATGTTTAGCATCACCTTCTCCTTGTTTCATTTAGTTTTCTGCCATCATCCATTAGTAGGTTTTGATCCATTCTTCTGCCTTCTTTTTCTCAGAATACTTTGGTAATATTTCTCACCCATTGTTGAAAACCTTTTATCTATCCAAGCTCAACTTTTAGGTCTATTTTTTAATAATTTGAAGCGCTATCTATGCCACCTAAAGAATGACTATATATATATGCCTTCAATGTTCAACTACTGTTTACACCTTCCTAACACATATACACGTTATTTATCTGCCAGCTGTCATGTGTCCCTTGCTATTTACATTTTTCATATCAATTCTGATCTTCAAATGTACATGCTTAATGTCTTCTGTGAAATTTTCATTCAGAACTGAAACACCCATGTGTACCTGTCTAAGCTTCTTCTAATAATGTTTCCTTCCGATCTGAGTTTTCTTTTTTTTTAACTTGGGGTTTTTCCCAATCAATATTACTCTCATGAAAAGGCTTTGGAATTATGTGATTTAAAAAAAACACTCACATTTTCTCCTTTATTTCCTACATTGATTTGGATTATGGCTCTCATTCTTCTTTCTTTTTCCACCTGAGCTGTGTGCCCCTTGTTTCACTTTTAATATGTAGCATTTCATATCATTATGTCTTCTTCATAACTGGTTGTCAGTTATTTACATTTACCTTTCTGCTTTTCTAATATATTTGTTTTGAGTGATGAATATTTCTTTAATGATCATGTTCACACAATTCAGCTTTGACATTTTTGTTTTAAAAATCCCATTTTGACTTCTTCTTTGATGACATATTGCTTATGTGTACTTTAATTTCTACATATATAAAGTTTAATATCCTTTTGTTATTCATTTTTAATTTCATTAGGTTATAGTTGCAGAATATGATCCTATGCTATTTATTTTAAGTTAGTTTTATATTTAAATCTCAGTATGTGATTATTTATAATTATACCATCTCAGCTTGAGGGGCTAGAGTATTGTCACTCCATTGTATGCAGTGTTCCATAAATTTTCTTTAAAATTAGTCAATTAATTGTGTTCTTTAAATATATTAAATGTGAGCCAGGCTCTGATTGTTCATGACTATAATCATAGCTAACCAGAAGTCTGAGATTTGAGAGGTGCAGTTCAAAGCCAGCCCACGAAGAAAAAGACCCTGAGAATTTTATCTTCAACAAACTATTCAGAAAAAGCCAGAAATGGTGCTGTAACTCAAGTATTTGAGTACTAGCTTTGAGAAAAAGGAGCTCAGGGACAACATCTAGGCCCTGAGTTTAAGCCCAAGACTGGCACAAAACAAAATAAATAAATAAAATTTGTATTGCATTTTGGAGGAAAGCAAAGGACTAACAGGGTGCTCATACCCCAAACAGAAATGCACACATTACCTCACTTATGAAATAAAAACATCCCTTTTGTACAATATGATAAAATAATAATTTATTTTAAAAACGAATGTATAACTTTTAATTTATTTTGCAAAATAGTCTATACATATTTTGTAACAATCATTGAACTCTCCTCCTTTGATGACCGCTATGCAAATTTCTTTTATATTCTATCAATTTTATGTAATATTTTGACAACTATTTTCATTTTACCCATTTTGGGAATACTATGATTTTTTCTTATTTTTAAAAATAATTTTTATTGAGATTAAATGATTACATAAATTTTACAAATTGCACAGTATTGTGGGATAGTGATATTTAAAGTCACAAACACATTTTAACCTTCACAAGGAAAATTGTCATTATCTTGGTCTACAAAGTATGTGAATTCTATAAGCTTTAACAGTACAACTAATTCTTCCAGATCGAATGATACATACATTTCTTTCCTTTTGCTTAAAATAAGCTGGTTCCTCTTTCCCTTTAATTCCCTCTCTCCCATCACTGCCCTTGAGTTGCTTGGTTCATTTTAATCAATGTCCAGTGCAAATAATGGCTCCCACTGTCATATTTTTTAACCTCTTATTCTGTGCCCCCCTCCTAGCTTTCCTCAGATGAGCATATATATATTAATATATATGTATATATGACATATATGAGGTCAAGAACATGGAATCAATTATATCACAAATTAAGTAAATGACCTTTGTTTCTTGAGTCCTGTTTACTTTGTCATATCCACATATCTCTCTGGTCTTGGCTTACCTCTCTCAAAATGATTTACTCTACTTCCATTCATTTCCATGTGATTGCCACTATTTTGTCCTTTCTAATGACTGCATAATATTCCATTGTATATAGGTATCATAATTTTTAGATCCATTCATCTGTAGTGAGGCATCTGGGTTGTTTCCATATCTTGGCCTATTGTGAACAGTGCAGCAATGAACATGGAGGTGCATGTGTCCTTGTATTCTGGTTCCTGTTGCTCTGGGTAGATGCCTAATAGTATTATGGTTGGGTCATAGGGGAGGTCTATATTTAGCTTTCTGAGGTACTTCCAGATTGCTTTCCAGAGTGCTTGTATTAGTTTACATTCCCAGCAACAGTGCAGTAGGGTTCCTCTTTCTCTGCATCTCTGCCAAGAGAATACTATGATTTTTAAAAAATACTATGCTTTGTAAATGAATTTATCCCTTTATCATGAAGAGTAATCTTGTCATATAGTAACACTCAGAATATATTTTTACAATTTTGTCTTCTTTATGAAATTTGTTTGCTTAGTAAAATCACCTATTTTGTTGAAATGTTTTTGTATTATCAGAGATAATGACATTCTTTATTTGTTCTTTGAAATAGTTATATTTCCACTATTTTTGTTTATTGTTTTATAAACTATTTTAATTATTGTTTTACAATTAAATTATAGTCATATTGTCTCTATTTTTAAATTGTGTAATATTATGCCAAGTGGTTCTAATATTCATCATCAGGTATGTACAAAATAGTCTGCTTATTCCTAGTCTAATACAACAGATAATATAGGCTATCTAGCAAATCAATATTTTTTAAAATTTTATTGTAATGATGATGTCTAGTGGAGTAACAGTTACATGAGTAAGGTAATGAGAACATTTCTTGTTGAACAAATTCAAAAGTTTGTTAAGATTAGTATTCTATGGGGGAGATGTTCCCTTAAGTTCTTTATGGTATGTTTTACTAATCTTATTTTAGTTTTTTTTGGGGGGGGGAGGGGGTCCGGTCCTGGGGCCTGAACTCTGGGCCTGGGTGCTGTCCCTCAGCTCTTCAGCTCAAGGCTAGCACTCTACCTCTTGAGCCACAGCGCCACTTCTGGCTTTTTTTCTTTTAGATTATGTAGTACTGAGGAATTGAACCCAGGGCCTCAGGCATGCAAGGCAAGCGCTCTACCACTGAGCCACCTTCCCAGCCCCTTATTTTAGTTTTTTAGTCATGTGTTTGCTTCCTAATAATAAACAGTACTGAGTCAGAGGAGCTGGACACAAACAAACAAATTAAACCAAGCTTGCAGAAGTCAAACAGTGAGATAATGAATATATAAGCTTGGTGCTGTTGTATTTGTTGTACTCAGGTATTGAATAAAATTGAAAAAAATACATATGAATAAGTAGCATTTTAATTGTTAGCTAAAAAAAACTTAAAAAAACTTCATTTTATTGTCCAGAAAGCAATGCAAATGCATATTCAGATAATCTAAAAATTAGCAATTTTAACAGGTAATATCTTTGGGACAGTTGTAGCTACAAGAGTCATGGTTTCTCTGTAAGCTACAGTCAACCATATTAGGTATATTGAAGAAGATACTAGTAGCCAAAGATGTGTTCATATTCCAAAATTTAAGATTTAAAAAATTTAAAAGATTTAGATGTATTGTCTTCCACATTTGCTAAGATTCTGTTCATACATTTATCTTATTTCAAGAAACGGTCACAAGAATATCCTTCATCCTGATTTCTGTTAATTTTTGGAAATGGCTCTTTACTCATCGTGAAAGCCGAAATTTCTGTCCTACCACTTGAAGTTTTATACTGTTGAGACAAAATCTTAACCAAGTTGCCATTCTTATTATATATTCTTTTTAGAGAAGAAGTGATAAATGGCTCTCCTTTCCAAGTCAATGTGTGTCAGTTGCAAATTCGTACTTTCCTTGTAGCTTGAAAGGCTTGTGCTTCATGACAGGTGTCAGGCGTGGTGGTGATTCAAATGAATATGAAAGAATAATAAATGAGTGGAAGAGGAAGTCTGCAAAATCTCTCTGCCGACTCCTCAGAGCTTTGGAAGTTTAATGCCCATAGAAATGAATTGCTAGTAGGCCAATTACGAGGGGATTCAGAGCAATGGTATGTGAAGAGAATAACACAAGCAGAAGTGTGACAGGCTTTTTGAATATAATAGTGATATTCAAATTGTTAACTGGTATTATAGTTATTATACAAGACTATTAATACCTAGTGGATTTAAAATAAGTACTTTGTAGGTTGGTCTAATTGATTTATTCTTTACTTTTTCCTTAAAAATTATGTGTTAAAATATTCCTTTTCTAATGTCTATTTTAAATGTAGTGTAGAATCTCTTAGTACATACTTATACATAGGCATCCTTTGTTAGTGAACTCATATGCATTTAAAGGTAAACTCTTAAAAAGAAACTTTAATTAACCAAATATGACTTATGCATTATGTATAGAAATATTAACATACACATTCATATAGTGTGCCTCATGTTGTTTTCATATACAGAAAGAGATTGTCTAAGTCAGCCAAAATCAAAACACTTTCATGAGATGTATAATTCCCTGTGAATTTGAAGTCAACTGTATATCACGATACAGAAAGAAATATAATTTTCCCTAAAATTCCATCATAGATTCTGCTTATAAATGTAGTCTTTTCATTATGTGATCTCAAATAAAGGGATTTTATGTGCATTTCCACCTACCCTTTAGTGCTAAAACAGAAAATTAAACTGGACATTAAACACATAGTCTTGATATTGTCACAAAATGTTAGCCCAGGATTCAAACACAGAATTTTAGAAAATTTTGTCCTATTACCACCCCCATCTTAGCCAATACAATAGAGAAATAGTGGAAATAATGAGCATAGAAAAATACAGATCAGAATTTTTCTTAATAATTTTGCTCAACTTTCAAAGTAAAACTAAAATATTTCTATTTCAAAATAACAAAAATCCAAGAATTCTCTGTTTTAGTAAAATAAAACTGGTGAATCTTTGAAAGGAGGATGGAGTATTTTATTTCAATCTAGAGTGACGTGATAATCAGTTACGTTATTTTTTTCTTGTGGTTGTTTTTGCCTCCCATCCCTTCTCCCTGCCCCAGGGCTTAATGGATTTAATAAGTTTAGCCCATCAGTTCTTATTTGGAGCACCCCTAAACCTTTGAAATACCAGTCTGACCTGGCAGTGACCAACAGTAAATTTGCATTGTTCATGGGAGAAGTTTAGTTTCTCGGGCCATTCTCCGCGGCAATGACACTTGTCCAGAATTATCGGGGAACTTTAAATGTTCCATTGAATAAAAGCTTTCTCCCCTTCAAGGGGAAGAAAGAAAGTTATTTTTCAAAACAGCCGATCTGGCTGTGAGGTTTTTCCTTCTGTCCCATCACTGTCTTGTTTCTTGTAACTCAGGTTAGGTTTTGGTCTCTCTTGTTCTACAGCTAATTAAACAAACAAGCAAATGAGCCTGAAGAGATGAGACCATTATGTTTTAAAGCTGGAATAAAAAGCCAGGTGCTGGTAGTTCACACATTTAATCCTAGCTACTCACGAGGCTAGATCGGAGGATAGGAGTTCGAAGCCAGCTCACAGCAGGCAAGTCCATGAGACTCTTATCTCCAATTAGCTCCCAGAAAACCAGAAGTGGTGAAGGGGTTCCAAGTGGTAGAGTGCTAGCCTTGAGGAAAACACTCAGAGACCTCACCCATACCTTGAGTTCAAGTCCCATGAATAACCCCTAACGTCACCCACTTCTAAATAAAAAAAAACCTGGAATAAAATTTAAGTAATATTGATTGATAATTCTAAGCAGGGGAAGTAAAATTTAAGGAAACAATAAAGGTTACAATAAGTATGAGTGCAACCACAGATAAATCCAAAATTAAAACAGAGTTACCTCAGTTTTCAACTCTTTCATCAGATATGTCTTCTACCTAGGAAGAGGCAAAAATGCAATATCTATTTCCCAGGCCAGTCCAATTTTACATCATTCAGTGGGCCAAAGCAAGGTAGGTTTTAGTGAAGCATGTTGCACTCATACTCTGCTGTCAGCCTAAAGTTTGCACATTGACTACTTCAGTGCCCTGAACAAAAACTTTCTGTTTCAAACCACCTTGGCAAGCTTTTCTTCTATTCTTATATCCAGTGTTCACTGGGAATGCAACAGCAGTTCAACAACTTGAATCACCTGAACTGAAACCTCAATGATTAATGTCCCTGGGACTAAAAATAAAACTTCATGCACATACTTAAAGCCAAAAGAACCTACACAATACAAATTTGTAGTAGTTGACTTTAAGAAAGCCTTCTCTTTGAGCATCTCATTCCAGTTACTATTCCGAATGCTTGACATGTATTAGTATTGTCCTATCCAGGATAATAAAAGAGGTTCTTATAACAAGATATTTCCCCCTTCAGTATTTTTTCCTTCCTTTGTAGGCTATATAGACATTTTTTTCATCTCCCTCTCTATAAAACCCTAGGTTCACTATTGTTGAAGAAACACTTCAAATGTCTTCCACACACTTCTTTGTTAAATCTGACAATTAGATGTCTCTGACCTGCTTTCACTAGCGATTGTTTTGTAGGTATGTAGGCAGGGAGTACAGATCATGGAAGGACAATATAAGCCCTAGGGACTGAATTGTGCATCTATATTTAAATAAAAGATGCCTACCATGACTTCTCTTTTAGTTTGCTAAAGGAAGAAATATTATAAAGGAGCAATCAGGATAGCCTGTAGATATTTCAAAAGAAATGAGATTCCTCCCTTCTAAGGTGTTAAGAGTTCAACACATCCCCGGTTCTGTTCTATGCTTCTCTCTTAGGTCTAAAATGTGGACATTGATTAGAGGGTCATAAGTTGTCTTGAGAAAAGTGTCCATCTCTGTGCAGTTTGTTTATATAAACTAGACTTAATTAAATGATATCAAGTAGGAAGACTCTGAAACATTTTGAGTTTGCTCCTCCCACCTGTGAAATTTAAGACTATATAATTATAAGAATGTATGCTGTATGCACATATAAATTATGTGTTCTGAATTTTCTATTCATATTGTATAGATATACTTTGTGGACATATATGTGGTTAATTTAACTTGTATCGGGGTTTGAACTCAGGGCGTAGGTGCTGGCCCTGAGCTTTTTATAAATGAGGCTAGTGCTCTACCACTAGAGGTTCCACTTCCAGCTTTTGGCCACTAATTGGAAATAAGAATCTCATAAAGTTTCATTTCCAGGATGGCTTCAAACAGCATTTTTCAGATCTCAGCATCCTGAGTTGTTAGGTTTACAGGCATGAGTCATTGACACCTAGCTTGGCAGCTATTCTTATAAATTTGGGATTTTATTTTTCTATCATTTATATTTATATATAAAACTCAAATAATATTGAAAATTTGTAATACTCTTAAATGATTCCTCAATTATTACATCCATTAGGCATCCTACAGCCTTATATATGCTTACCCAGTAAATATCTATTTTAAAATTTAAGGAAAGACAGGAATGAATGCAATATAATTTGGAGTGCCTGAATGGCTTTGTTCTATTGCAAGTGAACAACACAATTCAGTATGTTTCTAGAACCTTATACTCTGTTGATTATGTACTTATTCTTTAGAATCTCATTAACTGAAATAGTAATTTTCCTTTTTGTTTTGTTAATTCTATCTAAAACACCCTAGGAATATAATAATTCTAGATCAATAATAGAGGTGCTGAAAAGGAACAGTGAGGTATCAGGACATTTTTGACATATCATACTTCAGTTAAAAAACTTAGATCAATGAAATGTACATTATAACCATTTTAAATAAGTAACAGGAAAAAGACAAAGGAATAAAGACAGAGTGACCTCAATTTTAAATATATGGTATATATGGCAGCTCATAATGAATAAAATGTGTACATAGAATGATGTTCTTTTTAGTCATTTACATAATGATTTAAATAGATTCACTATTGAGTAGACAATGTTTAACTAAGAGATTATGCTCTTATGAATGAGAAGAAACATTTAATTCCAAATATGCCCCCAGTGACCTAGATCTACTAGGTACCACATTTAAAAAAGGTTTCTCACTTTCCAATAGCTCCTGTGGCTGGATACTGAGCCTTTAAACACATGGATATTTGGTGTATCCATCCAAACCATGATTTATTTATGTAGGTAGCTAGCAAACAATCAGATTGCAGCATCTAGTAAGTGGCTGGTCTTATTGTCCAACTAAAGATGTGGTCCTGGGAAAATCAGTGTTCGATGATGAAATGTGGACCAAATGTTCTGGTGGTATAGACTTCAGTTTGTCATGTAATGTTGAGTATGAGAAAAGTGTTATTTATGCAGAAAATCAGTCTCACATTTTTCATGTCCATGTATCTTGATTTCTAAGTGTCTCATTTGGAATTGCCTTTTGCTTAGTAAGAAATAAAAAAATCACATTCTGACATTCTAGAATCTTCCTAACGAAGCATTAAATTATAAAATCTAAGTACCAATTACCTCCTTGGGCAGGAGTGCATGGAGCTGTATTCTGGTGAAGTCATAAATGATGAACTCTGGGTTCTCTTAACTTTGGCACTGTATTCTCTGATACAGAGAGGCTTGTCTCAGGGATACTGTACCAGCTTTTTTAAAAATAATGATGGCTTGGGTATACTGTTCATGCAGTTACTTTATCCTTTTTCTTTATTAGCTGTTGACTTTTTTATTAGCATGCCTTCCTGTTTTTTTCTATAAATTGTTCATTATTACCTTGATAGCGTTGGGTGAAGCTTCTATTAACTGTCATTGTTTGACTAGCAGTTATGGATATTTACTTTTACCAAACCTTTACTGTACTAGATAGTCATAAAGCACATAGTTTAGTGCATTATACATAAGTCTTTCTGGTTTTGTGACCTCCAGCCCAAGAGAATGTGTTTATTTTAAGGTTTATAAAAGAACTGCTTATGAGGTTCTGGATATTGTGTGATGCAGGTGTATTTACCTTAATTTAAACAAAAGGTCTCACCAATCACATAGATAAAGATGTAGCTTGAATTAAGCTATCACCCTTTGACTAATATTATTGCCACAAATTTGTTAGAATGAAGTATAAAAATTCCAATACATTGATATTCTTCTATTTGATTACTAATTGTATTAACTTTGAGACACACCTCCAGTCAATCATTCTCTTATTATTTTTAAGTAGGATCTTGCTTTATTTTAACTGGGTTGCCTTGGTCCACAATCCTCCCTCTTTTAGTCCCCACTGTAGGTGAGATAACAGGTGTATACTATGGTATTCTGCTATCAGTTGATATTGGGAATCTAACAAACACTTTGCTTAAACTGGCCTTAAAATAAGATTCTCCTGATGTCTTCCAGCTAGTAGCTAAGATTATCAACACGGATCACCAACATTCAGTCATATGATATGGTCTGAACGACATCTCCCCAAACTCCTATTAAAATTCAGTTGCTACTGGAAAAGTGTGCATGGTCCCACCCTTAAATAGCAACTAGACAACAAAGGCTTCACCTTTACTGAATGAGATTGTGTCTTCATAAAAGTATGAGTTCAGCTGGTTTTCTCTCTTTCTTTAGCTGACTCCTGCTTCTCCTTCTCTTTCTCATTCTCTTCCTTTCCCTCTTTTATCTTAGTTCTGCTAAGCAATGATGCAGAAAGAAATCTCCCATCAGGTGTTGACACTTCAGTATTAAATTTTGCAATAGCACAAGGGCCTATATACTTCCCGTGAACCAATAAACTTCCATTTTTCAAATAAATTATCTAGCTGTAGACATTCTATTATAGTAACACAAGTAGACTTAAAAAATCATCCTTTTATAACACATTCTACTTCAGTTATTTGAGCTCAGAGGCCAAAGCTGGAAACCTCAAAAGGTGGCATGTAGGTGAAGAAAGTATATTGTACCTCTACAGTGTTTCTGTATGTGAATGATTTTGTTCTTAATTTTCCTTAACTTTTTGCCATTTTCTACATGTATGTGCTATAACATCATCTCAGAATACTTCCATATTACTAGATAATATTAAAATTATTTCAGGTTTTTTAGATGACCATAATAAAATTCTGTATGGGGTTTTTCATTGACATATATTTTTTATTGTGAAAATACTGTACAGAGGGGTTACAATTACAATGGGCAAGGTAATGAGTACATTTCTTATCAAGCATTGTAGCCTCCTCCTTTGTTTCCCCTTTCCATCCCATCCTCCCTCCGCCCCCTCCCCCCGACTTATATATTTTTTAATGTACACAGATTCCAGAGTTTGAACTCATGGCCATATACTCTCACATTTTTTTTCTCAAGGCTGGGGATCTAAATCTTAAGTCACACCTCTATATCCTTGGTTGTTATTTTAATCATGTTCTTTTTCATTTCTTATTTTTACTTATTGTCCATTCCTCTTACTCTTTTACAAATTTTGCCTTGTTTTATCATCGTGTTCATTCTTCTTTATCGACATAATGATTGTAAACATGGATCTTTTCAGGTCTTTCTCTTACTATAGACTCAGGTTATCCTTATGTCTATTGTTTCTTACTTATCTTAACCCCTTGAGTAATTTGAAATAGCTTTAGGTACTAAACATATTTTGACAAGATTTTTGTGTGTTTTATTCTATTTATTTTTCTGCTTATTTTATCTTTTATTTGTGTGTATGTATGTGTGTGTGTACTCTGCACTACTTCTTTTGTAAAAGCTGACAATGTAATTTTCCTAATATAGATTTAGAGAAAGGGAAAATTCTTAGATTCTTTTCTGGGTAGAGAAGTGGGGTCTAGTTGGAAAACTTAAAAAAAATGATTCAAAGCATGGTGGCTCAAGATCATAGCTACTTGGAAAGCAAAAATCATGTGATTGATCATATTTCAAAGTCATCCAGGGCATAAAACTTCAAGAGAATTCCATCTGAAACAGTGCTCTGGAATATTGATACATATCCAAGGTATGGTGCAATGTTAAATAGAAGAATCACTCATTCGGCTAGCCTGGGCATAAAACAAAGCACATACTACATTGAAAATAAGCAAAACAAAACAACAACAAAAAGATTTGATAGAATGGCTCAAGTTATACCTGCCTAGAAACTGTGAGGTCCTCAGTTCAGTCCTAAACACTTCTAAACAAATGAATAAGTAAATAAATTTATTAATATTCTACGACTAAAGTATAATACATAATCAATCCATTTTGTGTGTTAACTTTAAAATCCAGGTATATTCTTTTTTCTGCCACATGTATACTAGTAAGCATACTAAGATATTTTTAGCTTTTATCTGAGAAGTATGTGTGTTGAATTCCTGTACCTTTAAAGGACACTTGGACATGATAAGTTATACACGACTCTAGACATTCACACAGTGAATCCAAAAGAGGATATTCTTAGGAGAGGATCATAAAAGTTCAATACCTATGTGCATATGACCATATACAATAATATTTCTCAAAATGAATTCCAAGAAATGGAAATAAGAAATGCTTGTTTTCTCTTCTGCTGCTGTTTTTTAATTTCTTTACCTTGTGTCTTGTTTGTAAGCTTATCTGCTTGGGAGAGGGAAAGTGGGGAGAACAGAAATGGTGGGACACAAGATGAACAAATGTGGTAGTGATACTCACTAGACACTGTTGAAAATGAATTTACAATTTGTAGGAAGGACAGGAAGAAAACTGGGAGAAGGCAAGGAAAGGGGTGACACTGTTCAAAACGAAATGGACTCATTACATAACTGTAAGCCTTCTGTATACCACCTTTAGAATGACAATTTTAACAAGTTTACTTATTTGAACATTGACTTTTTCAACTAAGAGTGAAATTTTAATAATAATAATAATAATTTATTTGGGAACAAATCACCATTTAGCATCAAGACATATGAAGTAATCCTACTACAATTAAATAGTCTAAGCCAAATGCAACTTTAATTATACAATATAAAAAAGTCTGTATAATTTCTTCTCCTTTTCTTTACCTCTGTAAAAATGTAACTTCTTACAGAAAACAAATGGTCCCTACAATATCACCTTCTTCCAGTTAAATATGCAATATAATGTGATAAAGTACATACTTCATTAAAGGAATGTATCAATTTATCAATGGATAATGAAATATTTTGTTTCCAAGTAGTAATACAGGTTTGTAAGACAAGATATATTTAAAGTTAAATTTATTTAAAAATGTCCCTATGTATCTCCAAGAGTGCCAAAGCAGATAATTTATAGACATCTGCTATAGGAATAGCAGATAATTTACAGTTACTCTGGTTATGAATCTTTTGGTTTAAATGATGACTGTCATGATTGTTGAATTTTAAAATATGTTTTCATATACATTTGAAACCAGATTAAGTAAAATGTCATGCTGTTTAATGAGAGAAAAAAATATCAATCAGTACCATTCCACTGTTGACTGGTTTTATATTACTAGTGGATCCTTTAAAATTTCTAGTCTTTGTACTATACAAGTCTGGAATCATCCTCACAGGAGCAGCAAGGGAATTTATACAAGAAATTGCATTAGGAAAAGACCTACATGCTATGCCAAAGGAAAAAAAAATCACTAAGTGCTAATCTAACACATATATTAGAGAAATTTTCACAGAGAAGGCTTTGGCATCCTGTGGACTGAGAGTTAGAAGAGAGATATAGTACTTATGGACTCCATAAAGAGAAGATTGTATTATGGGGTTAGCATGGAGATCCGTGAATGCTAGATTCTAAATGTCTAGCAATGTTTCTGACAACAGATCAATTGGCTTCCTCAGTGTCAGTGAGAATGGTCAAATATGTATCTTGTGTTTGAGCCTCCAGGAAAGAAAGACATCATGTTGGGTTACTGAGAATTCAAAGCACTCAGTGGTTATTACAATGGCAGACAAAGAAAAGTCTTATAACACTAGTCCATATGACCACCTGGAAGAAGTTGTGTTTGGGTCAGAGCAAAAGTGTGAAGCATTAAGAATTTGTGTAGAAGAGTGACAGTGTGCAATACCGGAGTCATTTTGGAATCAAGATGAAGTTGGTTTGTGCAAGGAATTCACATATGGTATTCTTGCTTCACAACCCCCACTGTTTATATGGTGAGACAGTTCAGCATCACATTAATACTGTAATAAGTAAAGGTCATATATTTTGGTGAACATATTTTGAAACAAATATAACACAAAATTGTGACCAATTCAATAGAGTATGACATCAGAAGGAGACATCTCTATACCAAGCTTCATTCTGCGCTATTTCTTCACTACTTATTTATGTAACTGTAACCACTCCATGCTCATCACCATTTCAATACAAATGAAATTTTTAAAAATGTTTTATCTTATAAACCAGTAGGATAATTTCAGTTCCAGTCAGAAGGACAGAGAACCAGAAAACATAATTGTATCATTTCTAAATGAAGTTCAAAGGGCGAAGGTATGGGCATATTGATTATGTAAGTCTCAGTCTGAGGACAGTCCATGATCAATATCTAGGCTCAGTTATGTAGTGTGGAGTGATCTCTCTCCAAACTTTTTTTTATGTTAAGGACCTCAACAAAGTGGGTGATTCTGACTCACATTGAGGAAGGAAATCTATTTAAGTCAGTGTATCAACTCAACTGGTAATATCAATGAGATACAAATAATATTTAGGTAAATAACTGGGCACTCTTTGATCTAGTTAAGTTGACACATTAAATTAACCTATGGTGAACTGAATTAGCAAGAGCTAATAGAAATTGCATATAACATAAAAATATGTCTACTTAAACACAGAATTTTAAACTTATTTCATATTTGAAATGAATGGTCACCTTTATATTACTATTATATGTATTAATTCACAACTCTAGTTAATCTTATGTCACACAACTTATGAATATTATCTATAAATTGTTTTACTTTCAATCTATTAGTAGTAGATATGTCAATTTCAAGATGCTTCTGTTTACTATTCTTAATATTCCAGGGAATATAAATTCATTTTTTAAATATGTATGTTTCAAGTTTCATCATTCCTCTTCAATATTTTGTGTCTTGCCTTATTCACTCATGTTCCTTGGGATATTTTTCAAGAGATTTAATACCTTTGAAAGTTCTTAATTTCATGTACAATGGTGACCCAATATGATTATCTTGTATATTGAAATTTTATTTTCTTGTGTTATTACATGCCTTGAGCTTTCATCAGTCCCTATCATACAGCAAATGAGAAATATTTCATGCTTAACTTATTGACATCAAAAAAGATTATTTTTAGCCAGGTGCAGATGGCTCATGCCTGTAATCCTAGCCACTCAGGAGGCTGAGATCTGAGGATCACAGTTCAAAGCCAGCCAGGGCAGGAAAGGTGGCGAGACTCTTATTTCCAATAAGCCACTAGAAAACCGGAAGTGGCACTGTGGCTCAAGCTGTAGAGTGCTCGCTTTGAGCTGAAGAGCTAAAGAACAGCACCCAAGCCCAGACAGAGTTCAAGCCCCAGGACCTACTAGATATAGATATATAGATATAGATTTCTCTAGATCTAGATTATTTTCATGTTGTGCTGCATAGAGTTTTGTGATTAAGCTAATTAGTCATTTATTTGGCAGGCTTTTCATAGCATTGGTATTTCTACAATATCATTATAATATTTAAATGTTTATTAGTATTTGTATTTTTCTAGTCTTATTTCTTTTCTTTCAATTAGTTAGAAATAATGTTTACTTCTGCTTTGTCTTTTGAACCTTGTAATATATGTAATCTATTATATAAGATTGTCAATATAATGTTTGTGTCTATATGTATATGTGTATATATATATATATATATTTGTTTTCTCTTACAGTTAAAATAATATAAATTCATTATTCCTTGATTGTAAACTGTGTGCCTTCCATTGTCTGTTTTGTCAAATAAGTTGGAGCACTGAAGCAAATTGACTACTGCTTCCTTATCTATTTTCGTTATTAGGGAAAGAAAAACATGTTAAATATTTCGAACCTTATTAAGATATACTTAGAAATTAGATCTGTATGTCATCTTTATGATCTTTTTCTTAAGCAATAGTTCATTATACAAAAACCTTCTTGGAAAATGTGCAGTGATAACATATAAGAAATTTTAGTTCTTGTATTTTATGCTATTAATCATATATCCATAATAATACCATCAGTAATTACAAAAGTTGATGTTACCATCTATTGTGAGCAAACTTCCCAAGATATTCCTGCCTATTTTGTTACAGATTTTGCCAATAACTATCTTTACAAGAACATATCTAAAGTGAATAGACATGAAGAAAAGAGTCAGTGCCTTTCTCTAGGGCAAAAGTCAAGACACGGCTTCTTGTGGAGTAAACATTGGTCATTCTCTGAAAGCCCTATTATCAAGTTAGCTTTTTTCTTAAGTTCAGCAATCCCCAGCTATGTCACAAGCCTATTGTGAAACCTCTGCAAAACGCATTTGACATCACTCCAGAGCTTGTTGGTAGTGGAAAGGGGAATTTATGAGAACACAAAGTTCATGCAATGAGTAATAAAATTCCTTGTAACTCAAGAATCTGTGTCATTATAATGCCAGCTTTAATGAAAGTGTGATAGGCAGAAACAATAGCTTTCAAATAGAACAAAATCTGACCCTCCAATAGTCTTTACATGAGCATTATTTACATCTAGCAGATAGGCTACGGGATGGTTAAAAAACCAGCCTAACAACTTAGTGACTTAGAATGTACAACTTAAATTTGTGTCCTCAGATTGTCTTAAAGGCCTGCTGTTTCTAGGGAATGCATTTTCAGCCTGTAATAATTGATTTTACCATCTTCTGAGACATTGCTGAAGCTATGCATAAGACTCATTGTAACAGTGAATGTGGTTAACAATGAATTTATCATATATAAATAAAATATTTAAAACAACCTAGAACAAAATTAAAAATACTATTTTAATGTTTTCTAGGTTATATATGATGAAAAAATAAATTCATGGAATTTACAAAACTCAGAGAACAATATGATCATGGTAACAAAGCTTTTACTGAGCATTGTCTCTTCAAAATCTTTCCAGTTCCTCTCTGCCTCCCTTTCTTATCTTTCTCCCTTTATATCACACACACATACACACACACACAAACCCACATCCACACACCTATGCACACATACATACATGAGACCAACTTTTGGTTGAAATAGGGTTTTGTTAACTTTTTGCCCGAGATGGTATAGAACTGGGATTCTTGCAATCTCTGACTCCTGAGTAGCTCAGATTACAAGTTTGAGCCACCATATCTGGCCATGGAATGAAGTCTTTTTATTTCTTGCAGAAATAGTATAATTTTTGCTTATTTTGTTAGATTGATAAGATATTTGAAAAACTGTAAGTACAGGAACAATAACAATATCATTTTATACAGTAAAACTTTGATGTTTTTCCAGATGTCACCTCTTACAACTTGACTGATTATTTCCTGAAGCTGTTAAATGACAAGCAGTGATAAAAGATGTAAGGACTTCAAATACAGTCTTATTTTAAAAAGATGTAAGGACTAAGTGGAAGTAACTTCTTGTTTTTAAATAAATTTCAACCTGTCATATTTTTGACAAACAGTTATGTGAAGAAAAAATACTGCTTATTCTAAACATTGACTAACATTCTCTCAAATGAGCAAATTAAATATTTAGATCATTTTGTATTTCCAGGCAAAATAGATTTTTCCATTGTTTTAGGATTGAAAAAATTACCCTAAGATTTAGGAAACATTAATGCTGAGAAAGGACATCCATAATGTCTACTTCCTGTGAATATGAGAATAGTTAACTAACCTAACAAAACAGGGGTGATTGATTTTAATGTCTGGTAACCTTTTATCTCTACACAGATTACTACAGTTAAATAAATCTTAAATCTAGGTTTTATATTTCACTTGTCTATGTTTCATTAGTTACCATTTGTCTTTCTTTATTTGCAGAATTAAAGATTTTTTCTTGTTGTCATTTTGATGTTTTGATAATTTGAATAATTCTTTCCTATTCCAATTAGATTTTTGTATAGGTTAATCTTTTATTTAATTCTGTTTAGCTCAATCCCAGGAATTTCCCCTGTAATATGATACCTGCGGGTAAGTAAAGAAGGGTAGGCTGGTCATAAAAGTAGGAGAAGGCCACTTAAAAAAATTGCTCTTGATCCTATTGTTAGTAGAGAAAAGGCTCACTGAATTTCTTATATGTACATTTATTTAGTAGGGTAGTTCAGAGAGATTTAAGGTAGTTTATATTTCCTTTTTTTTTTTCTTTGGTTGCTTGGTTGTGGGGCTTTGAACTCTGGGCCTGGGTACTTTCCCTAAGCTCATCAGCTCAAGCAGGTGTTCTACCTCCTGAACTACAGTGCCATTTCCTGATTTAAGGTAGTTGAAAGCCTCCTTGGTTATGTCTTCAACTGATTAGCATAACAAATCTAAATAAATAAAAGCGATTAGCCAGCCAGAAACTTCCAGGACTGAGTGGAGAAATATATTTTCACTTTTTTTTCTAGTTTCTCAAATATTACATCTCAAACTTTCTAACCTATTTAAGTGATGGATTTTTAGTTTTAAAGATTAGTAATGAACTTTAAAAGAATATCTATTACTCAGGACTGTTGAAGCAGGAGCCACAGTGCTATCCAACGCAGAGGCCAATGGATGCACTTCACCTCTGTAACTTTACATTTGCAGAGGGTAAAACTTAAGTGGATTTTCACCTGTTTTTGTACGTGTTAAAATGCTATAGAAGTTCATATCCACTCACTACAACAATGAAACTGGAATTGCATCTATTTATAACATTATATCTAAGAGCATATCATGTTATTTGTTTAGCCATATTAGTTTATATTAGTAAGTATGCAGCTGAAAATATAAAAGGAATGTAGTTTGTTGAGGATTTCCTGTGACCTACAATCTGTGAGAGGCTTTCAGTATTTCTCAATTTTCCTTCCATTAAAAATATTTAGAAATCAATTATATTGTCTAATGTTGAATTATTCATCCACACAGAAACCTTTGCCTTTACTTGCATCTGAATAAAGTTATGATTTTAGGTTATTATGAGCCAAGAGCATTTTTAAAGCACTTTATTTAAGCCACTGGGATTTCTCAGCTTGTCACAGTCTTCTAAATATGTATATATATATTCATGAATTGTACTAAAATAACCTTGTCATTATCTGTAATCAATTTAAATTATTTTTCTTTATTTTTATTTTTTGCTGTAGGGGTGATGTACAGAGAGGTTGTAGTACATAATTCAGCTAGTGAGTACATTTCTTTTAGAACAGTGTCACCTCTTCTTTCATTGTCTCCCACATTTTTTTCCTCTCGACTCCTGTCTCCTACAAATTGTATAGCTCATTTACAACATAGTGTCTAGTGAGTATCACTGCTGAATTAGTTCACCCTTTGTCTCACCATTTCTCTGAATTTAAATTCTTAAAAGACATTTTTCATTGAAGAAATTATATTTTAAATTTGGCCAAATGTTAGCTAAGACTATAAATACAGGGATAAAAGCAGAAAAATGTAAACAGATCTTAGAATATAAAAGTCCAAGTAATAGTATTTATATTAATTTAAAAACTTTTAAGCAGGGAATTAATACTGATTCCCAAATAAAGCACTTTCAGCATAGATGACAACTAATACATCACTTAAAGACTTTCAGAAAGTATTAAATATTCTTCATGTCTTTTATCATAAAGTCATTGAGAATGTATCTGGAATAAATAAATATATATTGCCACTATGAAATATTTTTTATTTGTTTGTTTATTTATTTACTATGTATCTTTGGAGCTTGAACTCAGGATCTAGGTGCGATCCTTAATTTTCTTTTTCTAAAGGCTATTGCTTTACCACTTAAGTTACCGTTCCACTTAAGGCTTTCTGATGACTGACTGGAGATTAGTCTTGAACTTTCCTGGTTAGTCTGGCTTTAGACTGTCATCCTCAGATCTCAACCCTCTGAGTAGCTAGTATTATTAGCTTCTCAGTGTTATTAAACCATAACATTGGCATGATCCACCATTGTTATGGTATAATCAAGATATAACCATGCCACTGGGCCTCACTGCTTCTGTTAGTGTCAATATGGAACTTCAAAAGAAGTGTACTCTAGTGTGACAAAGGGTCAAATTATGATACTTAAATGCACTAGTTGGAATAGGTAATATAAAATTTGCTGTCACAGCAATGAACACTGTGTGTTTTAGTTCATCATATAGAATAGAATCAAATACCTAAATACATATAATATATAATTATGTATACATACATACATATGGGTATACATACATCCATGTAACCATACATACACATGGATATATTCATGTATATAAACACAATATATATTAAACATGTAAATTTCATAAATGTACCCAAGATCACAAATTTCTTCATGTTTGTGAATATGGGAAAACATGAAGTTGCTAAACGGATTTAAAATAAAACTCACGTATTTTTGCCAATTAGAGAAGCTGCACATTTGTATGTGGTCTTGCAAAGGCCATTTCTTTAAAAATAAGGACACAGAGGAATGTTAAACCTGTATGAATCTTCCTGTTTAATCCCTTGCTGTGGGATTTTCTGTTTGCTAACACTGTAATGCATTGTGCTAGAAATGATAGCAGATTGTTGAGAGGCATGGCATAATGTTTTCTGGAAATAAATGAAGAAAACATGTTCAGATATATCAACATGTACAGATATATCTGTAGCAAGTACAAGCTAGAAAACCTATTTACAATGGGAATTTTGTTTTAGGTTTTATGGGTTGAACAAGCAGAAGGAATATATTTTTGTAGTGATATCATTGGTAATTAAAATTCTTCCCAAAGAAGTAATTATGAATAACTTAGAGTAAAACTAGAGTTGGTGACACTGAGTGAATAGCATTTACATAAAAATATTCCAAAGTGATTTACATATGGACCTTAAAAGTCCTCTGCAATACCTCTAATAAGAGCTAAAATAGTAGGTTTTTTAATGTCATACATTAATTGGCAAATGATCGCTAGTCTTTTAATCATGATGTATTTTAAAAACCATTTAGAAATAGTCATTTTTTGTTTCCAACAAAGTGGGGAAGATATCAACTAAATCCATTCTAGTTTCCTTTTGACATATTTTGCATAGTTTACCTTAATAGTTCCTGAGATAATTGCTAACATTTTAAAGAAAATTTCTAGATGTATATCTTTTTATAGATTAGTAAAATAAAAATAAATATATGACTAGGTGACATGTTTTTGTATATTTATAGTTATATATTTAGTATATATTTAAAGTATAATTTTGAATAATCTATAATAAAATTAGCATAATTAATATTACTTAAAAATTAACTCATTATACTTTATTCAGGAAAGTTTAAAATTTCTAGCAAGTTAAAAAATACTACTGGAAAGACTGGTATATTTATTGCTATGTAGATAGGTAACTCAAAGATTGACTATAGTTTTATACATATATATATAAACAGAGTGAGAGTAAAATTTGAATAATGTATGTAACTGAATTGTACGTATGCAATATATGTAATTGAATTGTAAAGAAAATAATATCTATTTGAGAAATATCCCTTTATACCTCCAAATTCAAAGTTTAGCAATATATACTTGGTATATAAAATTGTGCAAAAATGTCTTCTGACTCCTCTGGTGAATTAAGTCTCATCAACTGCTAGCATTTCTATTGGTGATTCACTTTTTAAAGAAAATTCTGTATAACAATACTGGGCATTGCAATGAACTATAAAATATATTTTCATTATACACAACTAGAGTGATACATTATTCCCTGAAAATCTCCACTCGTGAGGATAAAAGGGTGAATTCATAATAAACTTTATTTTCATCCTTTATAAAAATAGGTTTTGAAAAGTGATCATCTTAAAAAATTGTAAATGAAACTGGGTGCTGGTGGCTCACGCTTGTAATCCTAGCTACTCAGGAGGCTGAGATCTGAGGATCGCCGTTCAAAGCCAGCCCGGGCAGGAGAGACCCTGAGACTCCTATGTCCAATAAACCACCAGAAAACTGGAAGTGGCGCTGTAGCTCAAGTGGTAGAGTGCTCGCCTTGAGCTGAAGAGCTGAGGGACAGTGCCCAGGTCCAGAGTTCAAGCCCCACGACCGACAAAAAAAAAATTGTAAATGAAACTTTTACATGGCAATTGTAGTAGATAGCTAATTTCATCCACAATCGCTGAGATTATCTACTATTTTATCCAACTTCCCCATCTTTCATATATGCTCATATTCTCAGATATTTTTATAAAATATTTTATTTCATCAACAAACTAATATCTTTTTTCATAGGATATATAGAATGGCCTTTCTCTTTGGAAATATTGTCAAATATTTTTGTAACATGCAAATCATATTTAACTACTTTTTAACTCTCTTTTAATGATATATTTATAATTCTTATTTCCTAAAAGCTCACTGGCCTACTAACCTAGTTTCTGTCATCACATCATAGGTAAGGTACCTGGCAAAATTAATTTGTCTCATATTTAACATATAAACACAAGCTTAGGCCTTTTTGGTCAACATAGTGTAAAATGCAAAAGCTGCCCTTTTCATGTGATATATGTTCATTTCAGGTTTTTTTTCTTTCTTCCTTTCTTTCTTTCTTTTCTTCCTTCCTTTCTCTCTCTCTCTCTCCTCTCTCTCTGTTTCTCTCTTTCTTTCTGTCTTTTTTCTTGTTGGTTGTGGGGCCTGACCTCTAGGCCTGGGTGCTGTCCCTCAGCTCTTCAGCTCAAGGCTAGCACTCTACTATTTGAGCTATAGCACCACTTCTGGCTTTTTCTGCTTACGTGGTCATGAGGAATCGAACCCAGAGCCTCATGCATGTGAGACAAACACTCTACCACTGAGCCAACTTCCCAGACTTCAGTTGTTTGTCTTAATTGATCATTTGTGCATGGTTTATTTACACCCACTATAAGACTTAAGTAAGGAAAACTGTTTGTCTCCCTTGTGACCAGACATTTCATCAGATGGCAGTGTGAGCAAATGACATTTATCTGAAAATTCACTATGAAGAGCTCAGCTTGAAGATGTTCCAGGTTTCACAACCTCATCGCTATTAACATTTTAGGCTCTGTAACGTTTTTTGTTCAGAAGGCATGTATTGGGCATTGTAGGACATTTAGCAGCATCCAGTTCCTTTATCTACTCCATGCCAAGGGCAACCCTCTGCCAATTGTAACAATCAAAATATCTTCAGACATTGGCAATGGTTCCTTGTGGGAGGGGGCGTTTATCATCATCTCCAGTTGAGAATCACTAAAATGCTTTTCCCAATAGGACAACCTAGGCAATTTAGTTTTTCACAAATATATAAAAAGCACCCTACTTAACAGTTCTCCGCATGAACAACTTACTTTTAAAAAATGCTAAGCCAGACAAGTCTTCCAGTCATCTAGATACATTATAGTTTGCAATTGAGAAGTTATCTTCCTCTCTATCCTTTCTCCTTTTTCCTCCTTTCCATCTCTCTTCTCCCCTCCCCTTTCTTCCTCTCCCCTCCCCTCACCCTGATTTCCTCTCCTCAACTCTCTTTCCCTCTCTGGTCCTCCCTTCTTCTTCTTTTCTCATGCAACTGTCCTCCCCTAGTTACTTTTCCATCCCATCCCTTTTTCTACTGCCCCCATTATACTAGTAGGATTTAACTCATAGCATCACACATCCTTAAGTCATGTCCCCATTTTGTTTGCTTTTCACATTAGGCATCTCTAACTCAAACTGAGTTGCCAAAAACCCAAAATGCTCCTATCTACACCTCCTTACAGCTGAAATGATAGTCGTTTGCCACCAGGCCCATTCTTTCTTTCACAATCTTGGAAGCTGTATATGTTTTCATCTGAATGAACTATCAATTAATTATTGACAAATCATTCTCATTTTTATTAGGTAAAATTGTAGGAAACTTAATTAATCAAGTAATTACTGATTGCTATACTCATTATGTTCATGCACATTACCTAGTTACTTCTGGAGAGCATTCGAGTTCTTTGATGTTTATACTTCTTAGTTGTTCTGCATTCTATGAACTGTTGCACCATGCAATGACATTCTTTTTTATTCTAATTAATATTTATAATTTTTTCTCTTATAGAAAACTCAAATTCCTATCCATCCTACAAGACCATGTGGCCTCCTAGACTTAGTCCAACTACCATTTTAAGAAAAAGTTGTCCCCCTCTTTTGTGCTCTGAGACTATTTTTATGCAGACACACTTATACATATCACATCACATTGTAATGTTTTTCTTACAATTCAGTGGCACAGAACATAGTTTAGAAATAAGTAAATGCTTACCAATGCATTATTTTCAGAAAATTGCACTTGGTGTTGGATATGAACAATAGATAATAGTATTAAAGCATAATGTAAGTAAACAATGAATTTAACATATTCTACTTTCTCAAGATATCAATTTTTCTTGGCCACCATGGTGCATTTCTCAGACATGAATAAAAAATATTAATTGTGGAAAATCACTAATTTTTCAACTGGTAATTCATCTTCCTAATTGTGAGATATTAATTACTCTGATTATCAGATATTATTGTGTGAAATTATATATTAATGCTTATTTCTCAACTGAGGATTGACTATTGTAAAAACATCTAGCATAATTCATGACATAGTAATCATGCAAGAAATTTAGTCAGTGTCATGTAAGAAATATGGAATATTATGAATAAAATAATTAGAATGGAGTAAGTTAAACTTTTTTATTGTGAAAATACTGTACAGAGGGGTTGCAATTACATGGGCAAGATAATGAGTACATTTCTTATCAAGTATTGTTGCCTCCTACTTTGTTTCCCTTTCCTCTCCCTTCCCATCTCCACAATGAGATGTACAAGTCGTTATATCGAAAAACGAACTTTACAACTTTGGTTGGGGGGTGGGGGTGAGGGCGGATGGGAAGGGACAGGGGAGGATGGGATAAGTTGAACTTTTTCTTTACCTTAAACTTTTTCAAAACCTAAGCAAATTAGGTTTGACAAACATCAGTTTCATTGTAGTATATAATCCGCATTAAAATTTTTTAGGAAGATTCAGAAATTTTCACGATTCTTTTTATTATGTTTATTATAAATCAGCTTGCATTTTAAGAAGTTTGCTTCAGAAATAAAACAATTTAAAAAATTTTAATTTATTTTATTGTCAAGGTGGTGTACAGAGAGGTTACAGTTACATAAGGTAATGAATCTCTTGACAAATATTGCTACAACCTCCCTCATTTTTCTCCCACACTCCTCCCCCAGACTTCCTCCGCCCATATAAGTTATAAAGTTCTTTTCCATGATAGTGTCTTCTGAGTATTGCTGTTTCTTTGGTTCACCTTTTCCTTTGTCTCACCATAAAATGGTCAGTTTTAGCTACTATATTTATTTAACACTTACTTTGAAGCAGCTTTCCACATTAACCAATGCATATGATTATATGCATAATCATGTATATTACATATATTATTGATTGATATATGTTCATAGAAACTGATAGAAGAAAAATATGGTATACCTGTAACAATAATGGTATAATACATGTTTATAGTTCTTGTTTTACATAAAGTCACAGAAATACTATCTATTTTAAACACAAAGTGTTTTACTTTAAACAGCTGGGTACCTAAATTTCATGTTGGGCTGAAGAGGTTAGGATAGGATGTCAACAATAACTCTAACAGCAACATTACAAAGTTACAACTACTGGTTGGCCATCCCTAGTCCAAAAATCCAAAAGCCAAAATATTCCAAAATATGAAAATTTCTAAATTCTTGACCGGATTTCCTTTCAAAAGGTAGACACACTAAAATTCTCCAAAACGACTTGTAGGATATCTTTATAGTATATATGAAGCAAATTATTTCATGTTTAGAGTAAGTTGTCATTTCCAAGTACCTCATTTTTATACCAATATTCAAAAATCTACACATATTCAGTATCAAAAGCTCCATGGTCCCCAGATTCTGGATGAGTGATATTAAATTTTATGCCAAAATCAGAAAGCCTACAAATAAGGATACTATATTCCACATATTCCTCAGCATTGTGCTATCATAACTACTGCCAGAATTATTGCTATTGGAGGCAAAAATAATGGGTAGAATTTTTCACCACTAAAGTGAATAATGTGTGCCTCACTTGCTAACTTCTCTCTTAACTCAGTTCCAAATTCTCATTTGTTAAAGCTAAGTCATATTGGCATATTGGGGTCTTAGCTATAAGAGTTGTGGGATATCTTTTACTTTACTTTTAACTCTACATTTCAGGTAGTATAAAACTGTACAAGAACTAAGTTGGAAAAAGATAAGAAAACATTCATGCAGTACAGCTTCTAAGTGGCAGCTTCAATATTTGGGCACTAGTGATTCGATTTCAGGACTAGTTTTTATTTCACAAACAACAAAGTTAACATGCAACAGTCTCACTACGGGGTTTGGATATACCTAAAGGACTCAAAATCATTATGCTGAAGAGATCATTTGTAGCATCTCTTCACAGTAGTGTAGATATTTTGGCATCAAAGTAAATGTCCATCAATGGATGAACAGACTTAATAAGTGTGATGTATGTACACAACAGAATATTATTAAGCTTTAAAATAGTAGAAATATGTTATTCATGGCATCATGGATTTAGTAGAGGATATTATTTTAAGTAGCATAAGCCAAACACAGAAATAAAAAAAAAGTCATGTATTAAAACAACAATTTTCCAGGCGCCGATGGCTCACGCTTGTAATCCTAGCTACTCAGGAGGCTGAAATCTGAGGATCGTGGTTCAAAGCCAGCCTGGGCAAGGAAATCTTTGAGACTCTTATATCTCTACTCAGAAAACCGGAAGTGGTGCTGTGGTTCAAGTGGTAGAGCGCTCACCTTGAGCCGAAGAGCTGAGGGACTGCTCCCAGGCTCAGAGTTCAAGCCCCACGACCGACCAAAAAAAAAAAAAAAAAAGAAAAAAAATCCTTACCACAATAGAAGTAGAAACAGGAAGGCAAGTCAGGAGAAAAGATTTACAAAATCAAGGCTAACCTTGTTAACTGAGCAAGATTATCCTCAAAACACTGCAAAATGTGTAGTGATGTAGCTATGTAATAGTACACTTGCCTACCATTTGGGAGCCCTGGTTCAATTGCTTGGTACTGTGGGATGGCCAGGGACAGAAAAGAAATACAGGAAAGTGATTACTTGCCTAAGGAGAATTTCAACCATTGTTCCGTGATTTTTTTTCCCATCCTATTCCCAGAAAAATGATGCAGATGACTTTCAAGAATGAGTAGCTGCAGTATTTAGCTGTTCCAGTATAGTCACAAGATGTCTTTGCCATACTTTCTGCCACTCGTCTTAAATAACACTTGGCTACTGTTTCTTGAGCAGGTGGCATTTGAGAATCAAAAATACCTTGAGGCAAATGAACATCCCTCTGCTTACAGTCTGGCCTATATAAAGAATGTTAAACTCACAGGTGTCCACCCCCAGATGCCTTCTGCCGGCAAACGGAAGAGGAATATTTTATCTTATTTTCCATTGGAAATGTATGTAGTTTTGTGGGACTGGGGAAGAGAAGAGAGTTACTGGGATATGAATCATGTTAGGGTCATGGTGTGTGCAAGTGGACAGGTGCACCACCTTGTCCACATTGTAGTTGTAGAGATAAAATCAGTCCAGGCACCATTGGATTTACTTTGCTTCCTCCTCCAGAAAAAAGCATAGTTAGAAATCTCATCAATGATCTCTTTGTGTGTAGTATGCTGACAGATTAAAGCTCAGAAATCAGTGTCTGAGTCCTTTAAATCTTTATTCCCAAACAGGTAACTCCTTAATGTATTCAGAATGCTGTTAATATGAATAATAGAGGAATAAATGTAGCCAGTAAACCTTGTGTTTAGGCATTTTTGAGAACAAAAGAAGCCATGCATAAACATCTTCAGTTTTAATAAAAAGAGATTTAATTATGCAAGTCTTTAAAAATCATACACATGATGTTCCAGGAACATGTATTATAGTATGTGAAAAGAATGGGCCTCCATTGTCCCACTGTATTTAACATGTATAAGCTAAACTCATAAATTAGAGATGAAGCTGCAAAGATAGAGGGAAGAAAAAGATTAAAGTAAAAATGGCTAGCAATATCTTTTTTTTTCTTTCTGAGCCAAAGTTCACAGAAAACTACTTAATGCTCTACTGAGCTTTCAGACAAGCAATAACAAGCTCAGATAAAATGCATTCTCAGAGGTATACCCCACTAAGCTATTAGAGATCTGTTTTAATGTCTTTTAATAAAACATTTCAATTAATATTCTTATCAAAATATATTCCTGCATATGTGAATGTTAGGGGTTCTTAAGCATTAGTATATTTGTTACCAAAGCAAGGTACAAAAATAAGAATGAATACAAACATTTTTAAAGTCTTTATTTTAAATTTAACTGTTAATCTCTATTTATATAATTTAAATGTGTTTTTAATTGCGCTATTATCTGAAAGTCAGCATAAATATTCTACACAAAGCAAACTAATTAAAACCACTACATAATGGGTTACAGGGCAGAAGTCATATTGGGATTGTTATTTTCATTAAGTAAGGATTAAATTAGCAGTAATTAAATTAGAACTAATATTGCTTATTCTCATTCAACATATACTCATTGATTATATTCTATATATACAGCATTTGTGCTAATGATTTTAAAGTGAAATCATTAAAACTGGATATAGCTTTATGGCACTCCAAATTGTTAAGTCTGGGTTCATAAATTGGATGTTATTCTTCACAACTCAGAGACCTATGCCTTACTAAGCAATTCTTTTAAAATGCCATCTTGTAATGCATTTGTGCTTTACAGATCATAGGTACTTTCAAAATGATTTGATGGAATAAAACATTTTACAATTTGTGGTTTTATTTTTGTTTCTAAGTATCTTTCAATGTGTCCAAAGTCTTTTTAAGTACAGCTTGCTATTATGTAAAAAGTAAGAACTTTTTTTTTTACTTTATACAAAGTAAAAGAATACAACAGTCTTTAAGTACTTTTACAGAGGAGTAAATGAACTGCTTTAAAACAAATGAACACCAGGAAGTGATGCAATGTGTTTTAGGGAGTTGGAAAACAAGGAAGAGCATATGAAGTGAGGGAGGAAATTTCAGTGAGCAAATGCAGTCATAATACTAATTACACATTCCTTTAAAAATTGAGGGAGAAACATGGAAGAGTTGACATTGATCAAGCTGTAGTGAACTCATAAAATAGAATATGGAATTGTAACCTTTTTGTACCACTATTTTATAAAAATAAATAAATAAAAGTCTTTCACCCTTCCTCACTGCACTCTCTACTGGGTGACTTTTGCTGTTTTGTGACTTTTACATTTTGAGAATAGGAAGCTCTATTCATCTTCTATTGAACTTCTAAACTGTGGGTGATGTTACAAAATTTCTAAAGTGGTGTCCTTGCTTAGATATTATAGTAGTGCTTTGGTAAAGGGGCTGACCATTTACCTGTGAATTTAAATTTAAGGTATACATAAAAGTATGCCTAATGTTTCTGTGTTACACAGATATTATGAAGAGAGCTCCTAGTGTTAGAGAGAGTCACAGTACTTTCCTATGCCATAAGCTAGCATGAAAATTTTATTTTACGATGGTCAGTGTATCACCTACAGTACTTCCTGTAGATGATAGAAATAGTGAAATCCGTGCTACCACCACTAAATATTTGGAGAGAATCCCAGAGTCAAGAATCAAATCAGAACTCTAGTCAATTTCCAGATACCCTCTTGACAGCATGGAGAGGCCCATCTCCTTTGTCAGCCAGATCTTTGCATGATGACACTGTCAAAAGCCAACTGCTAACTGAAAGTGTTTGTCCATACACTTTGCTAGTCATGGTCAATTCATATACTGTGAAACCCTTAGATCTAGTAGTTCTGTCTTTCTGTGTCAGGTTGCACTCAACTTTGTGCCTGCTTGTGGTTCAGTCTTTGTGGATTTATCATGATGTAGGCCTGAGTATGTCATACCATTTCCTGAGGTTGCTGAAGAATAAATGCAAATCCAAATAACTAATTACTTTGCCAGAGATTTGTTGCCAAGATGAATGAAATCATTAAAAAAAACCTTTGGCAGGTGGCTAGAAAGTACAAACTAAGGGGCTGGGAAGGTGGCTCAGTGGTAGAGCGCTTGCCTTGCATGCCTGAGGCCCTGGGTTCGATTCCTCAGTACCACATAAGCAAAAAGAAAAAAAGCCGGAAGTGGTGCTCTGGCTCAAGTGGTAGAGTACTAGCCTTGAGCTGAAGAGCTAAGGGACAGCGCCAAGGTCCAGAGTTCAGGCCCCACGACCGGACTCAAAAAAAAAAAAAGTACAAACTAAAAAACAAACTTGAGTTGAGCAAACAGTAAGAAGAAAGCCTAGAAAAACATAAAGAGGGAGAAATGACCAATTGCTTAAACCAACAAGTGAAGAACAACAAATTAAATGAGGAGCCAAAAGAAACTCAGACTACATCAGAGCCAAGGGTGGTATTGATAGAGGTAGCCTGGAAAAGTTTATTATTTTCAATAGGAACATCATTTATACCTGAAATACCAACCATACGTAGTTTCCATCGTTTTCTACAAACTGCCTCCTAGCTGGAGGTTTTAGTTTTGTTTTCTTTTTTCCTAGTGGTGGACTGAGAAATTAGGGGAGAAGTAGAGAAGAAACTCAAAAGTTTTCAGCAATGTAATCAGAAACAAATAAAATAACAACATAAAATAAAATGTGTTATTTTATACGTGGGATAAGCTTTTCTGTTTCTTCTTTGTACTTCCACTATACTTGCCAACCTACAGCCCTGGCCCTCTTCCTATCTTTTTCTTCTTCCCTCCAATCTTGGAAAATTATTTTCTATTAGGGAAATAAAAGTTGGGAAAAACACACATTTTTATTTGGACCATTGGAACTAGACTTGGATAATTGCTTCAGTGCAGGGAAGACAATACCAAATAATTTTTAAAGTATTAAGACTTTCACAAATCTGTGCAATTAATGATGAATTAATGATGAGAAAATAGAGTGAAACCTTAACAGAGAAAAGTAAGATATAAAAGAATGAATGAAGAAAACAATTAGTTCATTATTCGAAAAAATATGGAACTTATGAAAAGACATAATGAAGATGTAAAGGACTTTGAATATTACTTTGAATTTTCAGGTCATTATAATAAATATTATAATGAAATAAACTAAAATAGATAAAAGTGAGACACAGCCATAGATATTCTAAATATTGAAATAAATGACAGAATTAGGCCTATTTTGTTTATACTGAAGTTGGAGAAATGAAATAATGTTTTCTTGTATCATGAATAGAGAAGGTGTAATAAAACAGAAATAAATTTAAAGTTTAATTATATGATTTCAGCTCTCAGGATTTTTTTGCATTCACAATTCTGAATCCCATTCACTGGGGTATCAAATGAACATTATTATGAGGACCTACTGATTATCACCTAAGTGGAATCAATTGAACATATGGGGTATGCTCAGTCAGGAAAGTCAGTTGCTACTCTTTTCTGTGGGTGCACAAGTACATAGTTGTGCTGGTAGCTTTAGTGTGGCCTTATTTACGATCATTTGTGTAAATGCCAATGAGTAGGATTGCTGGATCATAGTCAATTTCTACGTTTAGTCTTTTGAGGAACATCCACGCTGCTTTCCCAAGTGGTTGAACAAGTTTACATTCCCACCAACAGTGTAGTAGCATTCTCTTTTGGACATATCCCTGCCAGCATCTATTATTTGTTTGTTCAATAATGGCTTTTCTCACTGGGCTGAGGTGGAATCTCAATGTGGTTTTGATTTGCATTTCTCTGAAGGCCAGAGGTGTTGAACATTTCTTTATGTGTCTTTTGGTCATTCTTATTTCCTCTCCAGAGAAGTCTCTTTTTAATTCTTTAACCCACTTATTTATGGGCTGATTGAGTTTTTTTTTTGAGGATTTCTTATTGGGGATTTAATTTTTGACTTCTATGTATATTTTTGATATGAGGCTCTTGTATCTTGTATAGTTGGTGAAGATCTCCTCCCATTCTGTGGGCTTTCTATTTATCTTGCTAGCTGGGTCCTTTGTCATGCAGAAGCTCTGCAGCTTAATGCAATCCTGTTTATCCAGGCTTTCTTTGATTTGTTGTGTTTCTGGATCTTTATCCAGGAAGTCTCAACTTGCGTCAAGGAGCCCTACTGTTGCCTCTAAACCTTCTTGTCATATTTTCAAGATATCTGCTCTTTCCTCAAGGTATTTAATCTATTTGGAGTTGATCTGGTGCAGGGTCATATATAAGGATCTAACTTCAGTTTTCAACAGGTCTATAGCCAATTCTGCCAGCATCATTTGGTGAAGTGGTGTCTTTCTTCCATCTGATAATTTGGTGCCAGTATCAAGCTGTTTTTGTAACTATCACTTTATAATAGAGTATGAACTTTGGTATTGATATTCCTCCAGCACTGTTCTTTTTGTTAAGGATTGATTTTGCTATTTAGAGTCTTCTAATATTCCATATGAATTTTTGCATTGCTTCTTCTATTTCATTCAAGAATGTTGTTGGGATATTGATGGGTATCGCATTGAATTTATAGATAGTTTTAGGCAGTATTGCCATTTTCACATTGTTAATTCTCCCAGTTCTGGAACGTGGGAGGTTTTTCTGATTTCAGCCTTGTTCTTCTTATTGTTGGCATACAGAAAAGCTAACAATCTATAAGAATAGATTTATCTAAATGTCAGGCCAGGTGCTGCCTGATGTTTGTGGGTTAAACTTAATCTCCCTGATAAGTCAGTGTTGTTACTTGAACTCTAGAGAAGAGGTAACATCTACGTTTGGAAAGGTTGAAAACCAGTACCAAATTTGTAACTAATGTTAAATATATACCAGCGTTTAGGAAGTCTACTTGTTCATATATACAATTATTAAATTTGTGTAACAGCTTATGCCTTCTAATAAAACTGTATGGAGAGAGCTTTCATTTATAAATAAAACAGAATTAATATCTGTATTAGAAATTAAAAGTCAAGCATTTTCAATATAAAAAGTTCCTGTAGAAAGAAAAGCTAAAAAATTTTGAAACCGGGCATGTAAAGTTCTTACACTTTGAAAAGTTGTCATATTTCTTATTCTTCCTTAGGATAAACATTTCATATACATTTTTAAATTAGTGGAAATTTCACTTGAAATAATTAAGAATTGATTCTATATCACTTGTGGAGAATAAGTTACTATTTTTAAATTGGACATATACTGAATTTTTTTATTTATTTTTATTTTTTTGGGTCCAGTCGTGGGGCCTGAACTCTGGCCCTGGGCACTGTCCCTCAGCTCTTCAGCTCAAGGCTAGCACTCTACCACTTGAGCCACAGCGCCACTTCTGGTTTAAACTGAATTTTTAAAAATACATAACTACTGGAGACATACCATAAGGGGTACAGTACCTGTCAAGTACCCAAATCTGCATTCAAACCACAGTACCAACACAAACAGATAAACAGACAAACAATAAATAATTTAGCATCAAAAAGTGCCTACTAGGAGGAGATAACAATGCTCCATAGAAAATGTTCTCATTACTTTACTCACATAATTGTAATCCCTCTGTACAGAATCTTTACAATAAGGAAAAAGTGACTACTGCTTAAAAGCACTTTCCCTCATAAGCAACAGTGTGATACTACTGTAAAATAAGTGGTTAAAGGAACTTGATAATTTGTTCTTACTTTTCATCCCTTTCATATTTTGTTTCTAGTTAGAACTTATCAGTGTATCAAGAGTATTCATTTCAGTATCTACTATCTATAAGTAAAACAATTATTCTCAAGTGTCATAGGCAGGTATGCTGCTTTTCACACCACAGAAAACAAGGCCCTTGTGTATTATGTGCAAATTTTATATGCATAGATCTCTGAATTGCCGGTGGCAATTGTGAGAGTAAAATATCTCCTTTTCATCTATGTTAGGATGAAAGTTAATCTCCTAATGTTTTACAGTTATAACATGTCTTACGATTCCCCAACCAGGGAGCAGACAAAGTCTATATGTTTTCATTATTTAAATTTGTTTGCTTTCAGGATAAAAAAGGGGAATTTTATATTACAGTATTTTAACTACAAACACCAATGTTTGCCTTCTGTAATCTAGATATTGATGAAGATGGAAACATGAATTGGAAAAAAAGGTTGCCTACTTATAATTTAAGAATCTATATGAATAAATGCTGATTTTTGAATATAGACATAAAAGAGTTTAAATGATTCCTCTTGCATTATTAATCCATTTTTATTATAAATTTGTGACAATAAATGCATTCTTCCTTCTCAGTGAAGATGTTGAATGCGTTATTTCAATTGAATTAGATTGTGAGTTTTATTTTTGCCCTTGTGGTCTTAGTCTTAGAAAGGAATTAAAGCAATTGTCAAGTTCCTACCTTGCATTAACAGATGAAATTTCTAAAGGGATGGAAAGGGGAAACAAAGAAGGAGGCAACAATGCTTGATAAGAAATGTATTCATTACCTTGCTCATGTAACTGTAACCCCTGTGTATGTATTTTCACAATAAAAACAAAACAAAACAAAATTTACAAATGTAGAAAAAAGATATATAATACATATTTACAATTTTAGAATATTGGTCCTATCATCTATTCAGAATAACTCCATAGTATTAGTTAAAGCTTAATACATTTTTAACTGCTTTTAAAGAAAAAAAATCATTAGTAATATTCATTTCTGGAGTTGTTAAGAGTAAAAGATTGTTTTGAGTTCACTAAATTTATCAAACATTTAGATTAACCTCAGTCTTCCTTTGAATGAAAGCAAGGATTCAAATAAAACAGAACATTGATTATGGCTTATTTTCTATTAGTTACACTTTAATGTAACACAAACTTTGATATCACCACTTCTTCTGTAGGCATGCTATTGTGGGCTTACTGCTTACATAATGGAGAATTTATCCAGATAATCAAGTCATTAACTTAGTTTATATATTTTTTAGTTGAAACGATGTTTATGTGAAAATGAGGTCAATGCAATGGAATGTCCCTTGCTTTCCTAATATGATGATAACCTTGTCCAATAATGTTCCTTGCTTATCTGTGAAAACATTGCCTCATTCCAACCAGATTTTAGTATTTTGATATATGAGGTATAGTTTTGTTTAAGACACAATTCTAAAGGGAAAAAAATAGCTAGAACTGGTTTCTTATGAGAAAGAAAAAAGTCTATATTAAAGCTAATACCTGCCTAGTAAGTTGAGAGGTGTTATAGAGCAACATGCTAATACTTTGGAGGATTAATTCAAGTTCACTCTTACCTCTAGGAATGGGATATGACTCATAAGTTATTTAGGAGACTGAGATATACAATTCTTAAGGTTTATTATAATTTCCTTTATTATGCTTTCACTTTCAAATAACTTTATATATTGTTGAATTCTGTAACTCATTTTCTCTAAATCATTTATTTTTCAAAACAAGCCTTGTACTTTTGAAATAAAATGAAACAGTCATTTTGTTAAAATTATATACACAGAAATGAATAATGATGAGTTTTCGGATATATCCTCATAGTCTAGTCTTACACTATAAACTATAAATTACATACTATTTATCTAGTTCCATAATGATCATACTGCATCTGTATGTCATTGACCACTGTAATAGTACTGCATGTACATAAACAAACTTGAAGCAAAATGCAAACAATCACAACTGGAGAGAAATCCTCTGGTATCCTTGCTAGTCAGTTCAATGTACTAAACTTACTACTTCAAGAATGAAAACAAACTTCACTTGAAATAATGAAAAAATATTTCTGAGTATTTTCATCACAAAATAGCTGATTCTATGGCTTTATGAGTACATAAGGGGTCAAATCAATGTGACTCTAAAAGTACTTAAAATTACACATTCAGTGATTTGCATATCAATTAAGATATTCTAGAAACTGAACAAATGTAAATTTGAATATATTTTGTTCTAAACAGTGCTTTTCACTGAAGAATATTTTCTATAAATAGAAACTTCCTATACCTGAAAGTTACTTGATTAATAGTATAGGTGAATTAACTGCAGAATGTAAGAAATGACTGAAATAAAATAAGAGGATAAGAGTTCTGCCAAATGTATTTTATAAATAATAATTAAAGCTAGCCTATGTAGGATAATATTCAATTATTAAATGTATATGTCTATTTCAAATACGCTGTCTCTATATTTACATATATATATATATATATATATATATATATATATATATATATATATATAGTATAGACAGGTAAAAGGAGAGATTTGAATTATAAATGGATTAAAATAAGTTTTAGTCTAAAGTATATTACAAATAATATTTTTTTAGCTTAAAAAATGTTAAAATTAGTGGCTGGGA
>NW_012267267.1:11063831-11074367 GCF_000151885.1 Dipodomys ordii | reverse complement strand
CGTTGAATTTGTAGATAGCCTTGGGAAGTATTGCCATTTTCACGATGTTAATCTTTCCAATCCAGGAGCATGGGAGGCTTTGCCATTTTTTTCCAACCTATTTTTGATTTTCTTTAGTATACTTATTTCCAAAGTAAGGACATACATTCCAGTATTTTGAGAGTGGATATTATATGTAAGACTTGCTATGAAGTTACTGCATCATTCCATTTCTAACCATGGTTTAACATAGAATTCACATAACAAAAATATTAATATTCTCAATATAAGTTCCTTTCCTATCTATGTTGTCATTGCAAAAGAGTTCTGCAATCAGTTGATTCATTATAACCTACTTTACTGAGATGTGTGATTATTTTCTACCCTTATGATAGTTTATTCAAATCACTGTTAACAAGCCTAAAAGGAACAGATACTTCTAACCTGAAAATTCAGTCTCCTACAGAAGCTATAACATTCAAGCTTGAATCATTAACATTTAGTGTTCACAAGTAGCTGCCAAGTATCTACATGTGACTTTTTTAATGTCCCAATATTAAATAAGAAATTTTAATGTATGTAAATCTGGTTCTATATCTTCATTCTAATATGATATTTTAGACATTGACAGAAAACAAAGAGTGAATACCCTAGATATCTTAATAATAACTCTATTTACAATTATGTCTAATTTTTTCTAAACCTTAGAATAGTAAACAAATCTCTAAACTTCTTTTCTTCTGAACTGTTCAGTTATTCTTTGTCAAAAAGTCTGATGAATTTCATATTCTAAGTGCAATTGCTCTCTTCCTTGTGCATATTTTCATTTTAGTTTTCAAAGCAAAGTAAGGGGAAAAATGTATAGTCTGTCATTGTAGAAGAATAATTCAATCATCTTAGAAATAAAAGGCTTATTATTCAAGTCCATTTTTCTCTCTCTTAACTGCCTTATTTTATTGGCAGGAGTGGGAACTGATATCTGGAATTTATTATAAGAAACTTAAACTAACATAGTTAGCAGTATCTACTGAACTTTTTCTTATACAGTGAAGCTTGCTTGTGAACAAAGAACTTTGGAAGAGCAGACAGTGGAATTTTTAAATTGCATGTTCCTGGGTCACTGCTTCTTCAAATTGAATTTGAATGTTCCAACATTGATTTTCAACATGCTACAAAAAGTCTAACAGGAAAAGTTAACTGGAATTTCAAATATACCACTGAGACTAAACCTTTTGTATTTTTTTTTGGGGGGGGTCCAGTCGTGGGGCCTAAACTCTGGGCCTGGGTGCTGTCCCTCAGCTCAAGGCTAGCACTCTACCACTTGAGCCACAGCGCCACCTCCGGCTTTTTTCGTTTTTGCTAATGTGGTGCTGAGGAATTGAACCCAGGGCTTCATGCTTGCAAGGCAAGCACTCTACCACTGAGCCACCTTCCCAGCCCCAACCTTTTGTATTTTTGTCTAGCAATTTTTAGCTTTTAAGTAATAAGCCTTTCTGACTCTATACTAGTGTTTTGTTTCTTAAATTTTTACTATTTATTTTATTGATTAGAATAAGTGTATCAGCTATTACTCATCTTCACATTTCTTGGCAGGTCTAAGGTTTTAACTCAGGACATTGTACTTACTAGGCAAGAAATCTACAACTTGAGCTATATCTTAACATTTCTTTACATTTCCTTTAAACAATTATAATAAATTTAGAAAAGTTATTTACTTTTTAATAATTTTTGTTGAAACATTAAGCTTAGATGCTACTTATTCCTGGACAAAGTCATATTTTTCTTAAGTTTTATCTACACTTTCACTACCATCTATCATCTCTGATGAAGTGTAGATTTTTGTTTTTCATTATATTTTTTCAAAGCTCTTCAGGTGTCAATAAACTTAGCACTGCCTTTTGTTTTTCTCAGTTATAAAAAGCAATGTGGCCAGCTAAGATAAAGTCTTAAACACAAACTTGCGCACCATTACCCTTTGTTGATATATGAACTATACATGCCTGTGGTTGTTTATATTTTCTGTTGAGTTTTTCTTCATTAAAAGCCTGTGCTGTAAGTTTTCAGATGGATGATTCCTTCCTGCCTCATTTTGCCATTTTGTTCACCAAAATTATTTTCTTAAGCAACAGTGACAATGTGTTAACCACCTGCCGCTATCTCCAAAGCATTTGATTTTGACTGTCTTTCTTTTTTTTCCAATATGTCTCTGTCTTTATAAAGCATACTCTAGGACAAGCTTCATTTTATAAAATTAGACATTTATTTTTTCATTTTCTTTCTTTTAAATAACCATCAATTAAATTGACTTATGAAAATAATTTATAATTTGAAACTGTGTATAGATTCTCTAAACTGATATAGCAAATGTTTTATGGGCCTTCATTTTAATCACATAATTAATTTAGAAACATTTGACAGAAGTGTAAAGAGGTAAATAGAACTTGTTATATACATTGCCACTAAGATTTCTGTATGAACAAAAGAATCATAATCATACAGACTTCTGACTTGAAATATGTGGCATTTAGTTGTTGGATCAAGTGAAGAGACACTGGAACTTAACTTTAGCTATAAAATTCTCTATCTACTTACCTATCTATGTATCTATCTCTATCAATCAATCAATCAATCTATCTATCTATCTATCTATCTATCTATCTATCTATCTATCTATCTATCTATCTATCTATCTATCTATCCATCCATCCATCTATCTATCTAGGTGGAGGGTTTCAATTCAGGGTCATATGCTTGCTACACTTAAACATTTCATCCAACTCTTGTACATTATTTTTCTACATAAAGTCTTACATTTGACCTTAGCCAGACTTTGATCATCCTCTTCCTGCCTCACATCTGGGATTAAAATTGTACACCACCATACCCAACAACCACAAGCATTTAAATACTGAAACTCAAGAAAATTACATGCCTCACTTTCTATAGCCTGTTGTCTGAACTACTTATGGAACTCTGCCTGTCAAAAGAAGTGTGAAGAGATCAATAGCATATTGATTAAGTCTTGGACTCTAACACACATGTAATGCTCAATATTGTTTAGTTACTCTTCTTTATTAAATGGACTTTTCCCATGTGGTGCCTGCGGTTCAGTCATAATCCCAGAAATTCACCTAGCATTTCTGTGAACTAGATGTCCATATTTTATATTGTTTTATTTTACTCATTATTGTTGTTGTAACTTTATCATATTTACTTGTCTGCATGGTCAATAATTAGTGATTTAACAAAACTACTATTATTCCAAACATCAGTCTTTAAATTAGAAAACTAATGATTTGAATTTCACTTGTTTCTTTATATTGTATTTAAGGAATACAGAACTTACTCGTTTTTGCCACTTCTGTTCACCAAATCTGATTGAAGACCTTACCCTCATGTTGTTGGAATATTAAAATAACCCAGAACCTTCTCCCATTGACAGAATTAACATCAGATATCTGTTTGTCTGACAAAAATAAATGTCATTTTAATTATCCTAAATCCCGTTTAGAATTCCTAGTTACTTGGTCTTGATCCCAAAAAAGGATAAGTTTAAGCTGTTTACAGAAAATTTAATTCAAATGTTTTACTACATTGCAAAGTGATTTGAACAAATATTCTACTTACCTCTTTACACCTCAGATAAATGTTTCTAAGTTAATTGTGTGATGAAATGAAGGCCTGTAAAAATGTGTTATATTAGTGAGTCCACACACAGTTTCAAATTATAAATTATCTCCATAAGTCAATTTAACTGATGTTTATTTAAAAGCAAAGAAAACAATTATTCGTAATCCTTTTTATTTAAGTTTTTATTATGAAAATACCATACAAAGAAGTTTCAATTACATGGGCAAAATAATGAGTACATTTCTTATCAAGCATTGTTGCTTCCTCCTTTGTTTCCCCTTCCTATCCCTTCCCATCCCATATCCTGCTCCCCATATCCACCCTTCCCCCCCCAATAATCCTAACTCATATGGTATTCATGGCAATTCTCAGGAAAAAAATATTTTTTGAGGGGTTAACTTTTTCTTTTCTTTTTTTTATTGTAAGAATACCGTACAGAGGAGTTACATATACTGTACAGAGGAGTTACAATTACATGGGCAAGATAACGAGTACATTTCTTATCAAGCATTGTTGCCTCCTCCTTTGTTTCCCCTTCCCATCCCTTCCCATACTCCCTCCAGCTCTTCCCACCTGACCCTCCCCCCCTCAAAGTTGTAAAGTTCGTTTTTTTTACGTAAGGACTTGTACATCACATAAGAAAAAAATATTTTAGAATTTTAAAATATTTAAAAATTTAATTTAATTTATTTTATTTTAGAATTTCCATTGTGAAAGAATGATGTAGTATTTTATAAAGTTAATACATCTTTTTTCAGAGCAGGGAATGAATGCATAACAATACTCAGATATCAGGATTAATATTTTGTTGTTATTGTTTTATTACTCAATATATAATATGTCCTGAGTGATTTCAGATTTTTAGTAATGTCATACAATGAAATAAATTTAACTTAGACAAAAACAGCAGCTGTCTATCAAGTTTTTTTGTTGGATGCTTTTTGGCCATTTGCCTTCCATGAATATATTAACATACATAGGTTGCAATGATGTTTTCTGTTTTGCCTGTCCTGAGGCTTGAACCCTGGGCCTGGGCTCTGTCCCTGAGCACATTTTGTTCTAGGCTAGTGCACTACCACTTGAACCGCAATGCCACTTCTGGCTTTTTCTTAGTAGTTTATTGAAAACGAGAGTCTTAGACTATCTTGCCCAGGCTAGCTTTGAGTTACAATTCTCAGATATCAACCTCCTGAGTAGCTAGGATTACAGATGTGAACTACTGGTGCCCAGCTAAACCTAAATTTTAACACATTTCCTATAGTTACTAGAAGCTCACACTTACAATCTTAGATACTTGAGAGGCTGAGATTTGAAGGACTGTAGTTCCTGGCCAAGCACGATAGTAAAGTCCCAAAGACTACCTCTCCACATAAGGTAGTTGAATGCAATGGCCCGTGCCTGTGATTTCAGCTATATCCAGAAGCCAAAAATAGATGTATTGAGGCTCAGGAATATGCTAGGCAAGGAAACATGATCCTCTCTTAAAACAAAATATAGAAAAATAAGACTGCAGACATGGATCAAATAGTGGAGCACCAGCTGAGCAGACACAAGGCCTTGAGTTCAAATGTCAATATCTGAAAATAGAAAAGTATCTTAAAATGTGTATTTGGTTTCATCTATGTGTGTTGACTTATGATCATTATTTTCTAGATCCAAAGAGGCTAAACTAACTTTAAGGAAAGTTCCCAAGGAGAGTGTTTATTTATTTTCCTCTTCTAAATATTCTACTTCTTAAGATCATATTCTGACGATGGAAGAGTGATAGGGAGCATGTGAGAAAGGAAGAATGAGAACTAAAAACAATTGCCCCACTGCAGACATTTCAACGTGAATTAAGTGGGTGACTTAACACTCAGTCAACTCCAAAATCTTGAATAATATTTGAGGCATTATTAGCAAGATAAACTGATAGTAAAATGGCTGTTATCTATATGAATCAACAAAGACATGATATCCTTCATGTATGGATATTTCAGACATGAACATGGGAAGAATTTTATTATTAAACCCAGCCTGGAGGAATTAATGAGATACAAGTTATTAAAGTTATATTCTGGTTACATTGGGATATTTTTAAATTACTGTGACAGGAAAGAAGTGTTGGGCACAAGGACAAAGGGACAAAGTCCTGCATTTGTTACATTTATTTCAATAACTTCAATAGAGCATAGAACAAACTTGGAGGTAAAACAGCATCCTGTATTCTACACCCCCAAACATGTCATTTCATGGTCAGTGAACCCTTTAAGCAACCTCTCTATTTAGAGAATATAGAAGATACCCATGGTGTTGTCCTTTTAAAGACAGGTAGTTCTGAAAGAAAAACAAAAGCCACAATAGTAAACTTTTCAAACAATTGTAAGCTTTGTACAACAAGAATCGAAAAGATGTCCTCTCACTTAGTGTGGTTGCTTATGATAAATACATATTCTTCCTCATCTAAATTTTCATGTAATTGCTTAGCAACAAAAGGAACAGTAAACACAGAAAATAATCACATAATCAGACATAAATATATTCCTATTTCATATGAAAAATATTCATCATATTCTAATAAAATAATTGTGGAAATAAAATATATGAGTTCATATACAAGTACTTAATATTTTGCTTTTCACATAGTAAGATGTGACTTTGTCTCCATAAGAGGAAGCTAGTAATAAAAGTGATTTTAACAACTTCGCAGTTAGATTTCCATTAGTGGAAAGTTACTTAGCTAACATGTTTACAGAACTGTGTTGATTTTTCTATCTTCGCAGTACTGAGTAGGTCATTGAACATAACTTAACTCTCTTCATTTTTATAGGGGTAAGATCACAGTTATAGGTATTGTCAAATATCTATAATTGTCAAATTGTAAAATAGCAATATTGAAATATTTATGCAATTGATACATTTTTGAATTTAGCATTTTAAGTTTGAAGGTCATACTCATGAAGATAATGTAGTTTTCTTACCTTTAAACTTCTGAGTTTATTAGATCATAATAGAATTGAGAGGAGGAGTGAAGTATCACCCGTATCATTTAATTAATCATAATACTTAGACTGATTTTCATTGTACAAATAAAATGTTTGTAAGTATATTTCTTCCCTGAATCTGCTATGAGGTTCTTCAAAAGGCAGGCTTGATTAAGAATTGTTGAGAAAACTAAGTGTATCTTTAATTGTTTTGGAGTGGTTCAACTTTCTTGATTGCTTCCTCTCCTGACCCAATGTTATTTATTCGTGTTATAGACACAGCACCACACTCTTGGGTGCTTGAATTAAATAAGAGATGAGAAAATGAAAGGGCAATAGAGAGTATTAAAGCATATGTAAATGTGTAACTTAGACTTAAAAAACAATGCAATGTAGTTAAAACTTGATATTTAATTAATCAAAACCCAGAATGAAATCTACTTTACAAACGATAGTGGATTTTTCATTTGACTAGAACCATTTGTTTTGATTGGACAATATATAAGAAAATCCTTCAGCCTCCTTGCTTACAAATGTAAATGAGTTACCACTGTAAGTTGTTATTTAAAAATCAGAATTTCAATATTTCTAAAACAATCTCTCAGATATTATTACTTCCAGAATTATTTCTGGACAATTGACAAATGAGTGCTTTGTAATTGTGAGTTAAGAATATCTCTATTTCTGGGCAGGGAAGTTGGCTCAGTGGTAGAGCGCATGCCTTGCATGCCTGAGGCCCTGGGTTCGATTCCTCAGCACCACATAAGCAAAAAGAATAAAGCCAGAAGTGGTGCTGTGGCTCAAGTGGTAGAGCACTAGCCTTGAGCTGAAGAGCTTAGGGACAGAACCCAGGCCCAGAGTTCAGGCCCCACGACAGGAGCCCCCCCCCCAAAAAAAAGAAAGAATATCTCTGTTTCTTTAACCCTTAATAAAAGCAATGTATACCGAGGAAAAGTGGGTAAAAAAGTCATTATTTTCAATGTACATTATGTAGAAATGGAGCTTATTAACATGAGGGTATAGATAAGATTAGGAGAGATGGAGGAAAATGATGGAAAGGGTGAAACTGATCAAGATGCATTGTACTCATAATCTGACTTGTTGAGTGCAAATGTGTTTGTATAATCACTTATAATAAAATGAATAAAGAATATATAATCTTTCTTGTAATATTATTTTCCAATGGAAAAAAAAAGGTTTTGCTCAAACTGTCCTAAAATGTTGATGAATTCAATTTAGTTTTTACCCTGAAGTAGAAATAGAGAACTAGTAATTTGATTTTTTTTGTTGGTCATGGGCTTGAAGTAATTTGATTTTTTAAGAGCCATCTTAGTTTGAAATGGTTATTGCATTCATACTTTAACATACAGCAATTAGTTTGAAAGGATTCTTTTTGCTTTTATTTTTGTTAAGTGTTATATGAATCAAGTCTTTTCTTTCTTATTATGAAGTAACACATTTTAATTTTGCTGAATTTTATTTTAGTTGTTATTTTAGGGCGGTGGAGAAATTTTTACAAATACTTTTTCTTGAATGATTTTTGTGTTAGAATATTGTATAGGAGAGAGACAAAAATGGAAGGTCAAGTTCAAAAGTTATTCTAAAATAATGTGATGGACTATTTACCCACCTTCAAAATTCCTATGCTGAAGCCTTAAACCCTAGTGTGATCCTTTTTGAAAATAAAACTCTTGAGTAATGACTAAAGTTTGATAGGTCATAAGAATGGGGTCCTGTCTACATGGAAATGGTGTGTTCGCAAAAGATGGGGAGAAACTGGAACTCTTAGCATGTCCAATTAGTGAGAGAGGACACATGATAGCACAGAGTGATGGTAACCTTCTGTAAGTTAGGAAGAGAGACCTTTACAGAAATGCAACTTGCAAACATCTTGATCATGTATGGACAGGAACCAGGGCTTGGAAAAAAGGAATTTCTACTGTGGTATATTGTTATGATAGCATATAATATGAGCATATCTGCAGAAAGATTACTAAAATGCTTTGCTCATTTTGCCCTCGGTAAATGAACTTCCATCTCTTACAAAGTGCTCATTACTTTGGGAAACAATTAATATAATTGTTAACTGCTGTATGTGTGCATATACTGGAAACTATGCCTGTTATTTCTATATTCCACTTAAAATGAACATAGATATAGATGGATCAACTGCACAATAAAATGTCTAAACTCTAGGAGAACAGCATAGAATTAAGTTCTGCAATGCACTGCATAAATAGGTTGCTAACAAGACCTTTGGATCCTCTTTTTATGAGCTGGGATAGCATGAGTTGCTCACACTGTGTAGAATTGTAATGACAAAAGAGGAGGAAGTACTGAAATCAGATAAAATCAATGTTAAGTAACACAGGGACATTCATATATGTGCTTTTCTCAAAGGCAGCTAGTATGAAAAGTTTGTGTTATATTTCTAAAACTTCTTGAGGATGTTTTAAAATTAACTATTGATTTGGTGTTTAGTTAGACTCCTGGGTCCTCATGGGTCATAGCTATAGTTCTAGTCTGTCTTTTTATTTCTCCAAAATAGAGAATCAATGAGACAGAAATTACAAGTATAGTTTAAAATGTTATTATAGTCCTTAGAAGATCAAATTACTTTATTTTTTGGCATTATACTATTTGAATTATAATCTTCCCTACTGGCAACTTCAGGATCACAGCTTCTGTTTTGTTCATTTTTCAGTTGTCATGCAAAGGTTAATTACAACAACAGTTACATTTATGAACCAATACTAGAGTGCTATGCTCAACTAAATATACTTTATTTGTATTTATTTACATTATTAAGTCAAAGTAAGTGTTTATCTACCATTTTCACAAAGTAATACATTTAGCTCTTATTTAAGATAACATCTACGTTGGGTACTACAGTTTAGATGCTAACTACATCTGAAAGAATTAACGTGGTGAGAAAATCAGTTCTAATATATATGAAATGGGAAACCTCTTTGAAAACTCAACCAAATATTAGAACTGTGAAACACAATATTTCAGCAAGTTTATTTACCAGGACAAATGTGCATAGGAAGTACAATAGAACTAAAGTAAATAAAGGAGAACATTTAAGAGTAAAGAGAGTTTATTTATGTTTTTATATCACCAAGCCACTAACATCTGAATATTTTCCTTTTCTATGTAAGAAAAAAGTCATAATTTTTAAATGTCTGTGTAATGAACAGGACATATTCTTTTAAGCACCTCTCATAATTATGAAATATAGTACATTAAATATACAACAAATGTATGCTAAGCAAAAATGACAACTAATATTTGAAATAAAACCATTCTTAAATGTCACAAAATTGCAACATCTATTAAAAGAAAAATTTAGGAATAAAAATTCTCTGAAGCTTTATTATACAAATAATTCTTTAGTTCCTAGATAATGTCCTGTAAAACTTTATACAAATACAATACATTAAAATTTCTTGTAATTATTTCAAATTTTCTAGTTCACAGTTAATACAAATATCAAATAGATTGTATATAATTAAAGATAATATACAGAATTGAATTTTAGGAACTAGAATGAAATATATTTGGTAAGTTTAATCAAAGTTAAAAACTTAGAATTTTAAATATTTTTATGTTCTTATTTTGTATGTTTTCTAATAAATTCTTTTATTGTAAAGAAACTGTACAGTTACATGAGTAAGATAATTTTCTATTGAGCATTGTTATCCCCTTGTTTTTCCCCTACCATCCCTTGCTTCCCCACCTCCTTAACTCCTCCCTCCCCCTCCCAATTTGTAAATTCCTTTTCAACATAGTGTCTTGTACATCTTATTGTTACAATGAGTCAACCTCTATCCTTATTTTAGTCATTTTTTAAAATTTAATTTAATTTGTGAACATACTGTACAGAGGGGTTACAATTACATGGGCAGGATAATGCATACATTTCTTACCAAGCATTGCAGCCTCCTCCTTTGTTTACCCTTCA
>NW_012267267.1:10944246-11061198 GCF_000151885.1 Dipodomys ordii | reverse complement strand
TTCATCAAAGAAATGGGTCTATAGTTCTCTTTCTTTGATGAGTCCCTGCCTGGTTTTGGGATGAGGGTTATAATGGCTTCATAGAATGTGTTCGGTTTGTTTGAGCATTTTGTTATTTCCCTTCCCCTCCCCAAATTAGAAAAGTGTATATACAAAACACAGGGCACAGGAATCAAATACAGAGAAAACAGGGTTTATACCATGTGGGAAGAACATATAAAAGAAACAAAAAAATCGCATAGTACATTAAAAACAACAGCAACAAGTAGTGTAAACTTGTTCAAGCACTCTACAAAGCAGTATGGAGATTTATCAAAAGGCTACACATTGAGCTCTCCTCTGACCCAGCAATCCCACTTTTGGGTATTTACCCAAACGATCACAAACAAGCCCATACTAAAGCTACCAGTACAATTATATTTATGGGTAGTATTATTTACCATAGCTAAGATATGGAACCAACCCAAATGCCCCTCAGTAGATGAATGGATCAAGAAAATATGAGATACACACACACACACACACACACACACACACACACACACAATGGTATTAGGTGAAGTAAGCCATACCCAAAGTACCATAGGTACCATGGTTTCCCTTATTTGCAATAACTAGCATATGTCTAAAATAATCTTACCAGACAAGCAGAAAAGGTCAAAAGCTATCATCATATAAGATGATACTAAGCAAAATGAACCCAAGATAGGGACACAAGAGGTTTTATTTTGTATGTTTTTAAAGAAGATGTTACTTAGTTCACAGATGTATTTTAAGTCAGCTGCAAATTTAGGGCATAATTATGTGGTCTTAAAATACCCTTACCTGTTAGGTTGGGTTTTAAAATATCAAAGTTATCAAATAATAATTCAAAATTATTATTAGCATATAAATGACTGTAGATTTCACAAACACTCCTAGAAAAGCTTACTAGAGTAATGCAAAGTTCCAATTTAATTCACATATTGTTATAGGAATTTAATTCACGTATTGTTATAATAGGAAAGTCAGAAAGGATATTTAAAGGACTCTGGGGTGGGCAATTTTAAAGATGTTATCAACAGAAGCTAATCAGATGAGATTGGTTGTATAGTATGTCATAGATTTTTGGGGTCAATGGTACAGAGTGGCAGCGTTTTGACGTGATTCATAACAATAAATGCTTTATTTCCAAGAAAACCTTTTTTTTTCTTTTTTTAGTGCCAGCACATGGCTTGAAAAGGCCAGCTCCTTTACAAAGCAAAGAGTGAGACCCAATACTTTTAAATGTAAACCAGAAGAATATGCTGTTTCTAGAACTGTTTTCCTACAGGCAAAGGCAATTTTCTGTAGTATCTTCCACGATCTTCTATTGAGTATTCTCTAACCTAAACTCTATACAGAGCCCTGATTGTACTGCATGATAAAATCCAGATATGAAGAGCTGTTGGCTTTTTACAGTCAAAAGATTTTTTTTCTGAAGGTATTTGTCACTCCTTTTTGTATTTTATCTTGCTAAAAGATTAATTATTCCACCATTACACCGATTTGTTGCTGTGCAACACTTAAAAGTGTAGTGCTTATATTTGACCATACAGCATAAACAAATGCAAAAAGAAGAATGAGAAGCCAGCAGCCAGAATTGTCTGAAAATAAACAAAAGTAACTGATCCCACTTCTGATGAAAAGTTTATGCAAAAAAGAATTAGAGTATCAACAAATTACCTACCTTTTTTTTTCTTTTTCTTAGCTCATCCTTAAATCATGAGCTCTCTGTAAGCATGCTAGGACAGTATTCCACTGCAAGGATAAATCAGCAGGTGGTGGCAATATTACATGTAAAGCAGTTTTGTCCACTTTCAGGAAACTCAGACAAAAGCACTGTCTGGTTTTAGTGAAATCGTCTGATTCTTCAGTCATTCTTTGCACAAAAGCAGGGAGTATTCTTCCCACTATGTGAGCTCTTTGTGAAGCATGAAATGGAAAGTCTTGTGGGGCAAAAGAAAACAGTCTTGAATTTCCTTGAGTGGTTAAAATATTTGAACTCCATTTATGGTCCAGCTTTCCTCCTTTTCTCTGAAACATTTTAAGATAGCCTGTTCTAAGAAAGGAAATTGATGGGTTAAAATGGAGCCTGAGTGATATTAAGAACTACTGTAGAAGACTTAGAAGCTCGTGTCCGATGGAAAATGACTTAACCTACAGCAACCACCTCCCTTCATCCCGAACAGCTGTGTCTTAGAACGGTCCTTGTTTCAGAACCCTCTGAATCATCTGCCCTCTCCTCACCCCTGAATATATCAGAGGTCTTGGAGAGAGTCAAATCTGATGCTGACACCTCTGATGAACACAGATGCTGTCTCTACAGCATCTTTGAAATTCCTCAGTCGAACTAACATTGCTCATCCACCCTGCCACGATCTTACCCTGCTTTCTTCCACTTCCCCCCCATCACCTCCCCCACTTCATCATTTCTGCTTAATACATAAAGTGCCCCAGTTGTAAGTGTGTGTGTATGGGGGGGTTCTATTTCTCCTTCAGCCAGTCTGAAGGAGACTAGGCCACTCTTCCCAGGCTTTCTCACCAAACAAAGCCTATTGGTCAGTTGAGTTTGCTTTCTGCCTTTACGTTATTCTAATAACCTCATGACTCACTTTCCTTACAGTGCCATAAAGGAACTGATTGAGGTAGGACAAAGAAACTCCAGCAGGCTTCTTTAGGCTACTTGTATTATTGAATAATCTGAATAATAGTTATAGTTAATGGCTTAGTCTTTGTGTGCTGATCAGATATTGCAGCTGATTTAATCATTGCTTAGTTAATCCCCACAGCAAAACCTTCCAAATACTGCTTAGCTCCCAATAGTGGTGGTGATGATGGTTGTGGATTCAACACTCAGACTTTGGTCATTTTATTGTTAACAATTATAAAATATCATCTCTGAAACAGTAATAGTACTCCAACCGAAAGTAAAAAAATAAAATAAAATTAAGACTTTACAAATATTTGGTCTCCTGAAAAATTTGAAGTAGCAGTTTAAAGCAATTTAAGCCAGTTTTACTATTTTATTTAAAATGAAATGAAAATGCATTTTTCTTTAATGTGAATGCATTGTTAGTTTATTAAACTGAAAAATTATACAGAAACATGTACATTATTTAGTTACTATTTGTGGTTATATGATCTGCACACAAAATAATATTTTAATAAGAAATTTTGTGTTAAATTGCACTTGTTTTGACATCATTTATTGGAAAATAAAACAAAGTTAATATGAAACTTTAGTTAGCTGCTTAGATGATTTGTATCAAATTCATATAATACTCAGATTAAATTAACTGGTTATGTTTCAGTTTTTTGTGTACTAAAAATAACAAAATAATAATAGGCTTTAATATGTTATCAATTCGAATTAACCTAAACTTGGGGCTTGGGGACAGAGCTTTATAAACATAAGAATGAAGTAAATGACACAAATAAGCCTGTGCTGATGAAATAATGCAGCAGTAATACTTACTAGAAACAATGTTGAAAATGAACTATACAACTTGGAGGAGGGAGGTCAGAGGGAAAAACTTGCAGAAAAAGAGAGAAGAGGTAACACTGTCAAAAAAAGAAACATACTCATTACATGACTTATGTAACTGTAACCCCTGTCATCATCACCTTTACAATAAAAATTAAAAGAAAAAAAAAGAACATTTAAAATGAAATGAAGTTCAGCTTCACCTTGAAACATCAAACATTTCTACTTATTTGGTGTATTTCAACCTTAATTGGCAAATTGATCATTTAAGACTTGTATTTGAAATTCAAAGAAATGTGATCCACAGAGAGAAGGGAATTCTTGCACACTGAGTTCAAAGCCTTGTGAAGTCTTAACAAGATGCTTAGTCATACTTTAATATCTTATACTTCAAATCAAAGCTTAAAGAAAAGAACATATATAATTCTTCATTTTGATTGCCCTACGTAAATGTGAGTGTAAAGCAAACAGAGTTAGAGGTAGAATAGAAAATTGAAAAACAAAACAAAACCTCTTGTGGCTAGCTTGGAGAGCAATTCTACTTGAGTTAAAAACTCTTACTGAATTTTTTTTTAGGTTGTGGGGCTTGCATTCTGGGCCTGGATGCTGTCTCTCAGCTCTTCAGCTCAAGGCTAGCACCCAACCACTTAAGCCACAGCATCACTTCTGGTTTTCTGGTGGTTAATTGGAGATAGACTTTCTTTCTTGGGCTGGCTTTGAACCACGATCCTCAGATCTCAGCCTCTTGAGTAGCTAGGATTACAGGTGTGAGCCACTGGCGTCCGATTGAAATTCTTAACCTGTGAGTAGGTTTTGTCCTGATAATAACATTTTTTTTAAGTTTGCAGATTTGAATATACTACATATGAATTATATTCAAAAGAATGAGACAATGACAAAATATCTAGTAGTCTATCATTCTGATTTTCAAAGAGTGACAATGTATGATACTGGAAAACAAATGTTGATTGAATTTAGAAATTCAAATCAGTATTTTGAACTTGGCCTTCACAAAAGCACAGACTTTGATCTATGCAGAAAGCTTTAGTACAAAGTAGTTAGGAGAGGATAAAAGATTCATTAATTAATATAAAGTATTCAAATGAATTAGGTCATACTAGCTAATTAGTAGAAATGTCCTCAAATCTGCTCATTGATTCTTTTTTAATATACATTTTTATTGTAAAAATAGTGTACAGAGAGATTTCAGTTACATGAGTAAGGTAATGAGTACATTTCCTATCGAGAATTGTTACCTCCTCCTTAGATTTTCCCCTACCATCCCTCCCTTGCCAATTCCCCAACTCCTCCTCCTCCTCCCCCACAAGTTGTATAGTTCATTTTCAACATAGTGTCTTGTACATCCATGGTTACAATAGGTCAACCTGTGTCCCTATTTAAGCATTTTGTTTTTCCCCTCCTCTCCCCAAATTAGAAAAGTGTATATACAAGATGCATGGCACCAGAATCAAATACAGTGAAACAGGGGTTATACAATGGGGGAACATACAAAAGAAAAATACAAAAGAACATACAAAAGAAACAAAAAATCACATAGTACATTATAAGTACATGCCTCCATCAGAAAGAATAACATTGCCTTGTTTGTTAGGAAATGAAAAGACTTGCAAAAATTATATTAAGTGAAGTAAGCCAGGCCCAAAGAAACATAGGTCCCATGGTTTCCCTTACTTGTAATAACTAGTATATACCTAGGACAAGCAAAAAAGGTCAAAAGTTATGCACATATGACCATATAAGATGATGTTAAGTAAAATGAACCCCAAACATGGAATAAGTGTTTTTGTTTCTTTTTTGCTATTGCTCAATGATTCTTACAGTAAAAGAAATACACTTGTAAATGTAGTATAATTTCACCCTCTCAAAATCATAAATGACATACTATTTATAATGTCAGGAAAGTATGACTTTTTGTTCTCATCAATTGCTGGGCATCAGTGGCTCACACTTGTAATTCTACTTAGTCAGGAGACTGAAATGTGAGGATTGAAGTTTGAAGCCAGTTCAGGTGGGAAAGTTCATGAGACTCTTATCTAGAATTAACCAGCAAAAAGCCAGAAGTGGAGCTATGTCTCAAATAACAGAGGACTAGTCTTGAGCAAAATTCTCAGGGACAGTGTAGTGGTCCTGACTTCAAGCTCCAGGACTGGCAAAAGAAAAAAAAGTGAGTTATTATTCAAATATTTTAAATGTATTTGACCCCAAGATAACCACTAGTCTAAAGATGTTTCTTCAAAATGTAAACCTCAATAGATATATAAATAGATATTTTTTCTAAAAAGACAAGCTTGGAAAATGGAATATATCACATTTCATCTTTAAGTTCATTATTTCAAGTTGTGACATTTTATCTTTCAGGGTATGTTCATATATGCAATAACTGTTTCTGTGTAGTTTGAAGGACTAAGAGATAACACTAGAGCATAATAAATTATACAGGTATCTAGGCATTTATACACAGTGAGACCAAAGCAAAATATTCTTAAGAATGGAACACAAAGGAACAATAGCTGAATGCATCGGATAATATAAAATGATATTCATGGAAATGAAAACAAGAGGTTTTCTTTTTCTTTATTGCTGTTTTCTTTCTTTTTAATATGTATTTATTGTAAAAATACTGTACAGAAGGGTTACAATTACATGAGTAAGGTAATGAGTACATTTTCTATGGAGCATTGTTAACCTCCTCCTATTTTTTCCCCCTTCCATCCCTTCCTTCCCCACCTCCCCAAATTCTCCCTCCCTCCCTCCTTTACAACAAGTTGTAAAGTTCTTTTTTAACATAGTTTCCTGTACATCTCATTGTTACAATGGGTTAACATGTTGTTTCCTGTTTTTGTTGTCTCATTTGGTTGTTTCCCTGTCTTTGAGAAAGTAAGGGAAGACACAGAAATGATGGGACAAAAGGTTAACTAATGTAGAGGTGATAATCACTAGACACTATACAAATTGTGGCAGGGAGAGGGAGAACTGGGGATGGAGGGGAGCAGGGGTGACATTTGTCAAAAAGAAATACGTTCTTCATCTGAGTTATATATTTGTAGCCACTCTGCACAGTACTTGTAAAATAAGAATAAACATACATTAAAAAAAGAAACTCAAGGGGAGTTCATCTGTTCATTCCTGTAATCTCAGCACTAGAATAATTGAAGCAGGAGGTTCTAGTAGTCATTCTTGCTTGTAGAGTAAGGTAGAGACCAGCTAAACTACATAACATATCTAACAAATAAAAACAAACAAACCATCACCAGATGGTTGATATGTGACATTTTCACATAACCTTTGGGAAATGATAATATGCACAAGCTATTAATGTCTGTGAATTGTGATATTTAGGTCATGATAAATTTAATATCTTGCTCATTTCATTTGTTCAGCATATTGCTTTTGATTTACTGATTTTAATCATAAACATCTGCATTTACTCATATCATTGAATTTTGCTAATATTAGCTCTTTAAAATACAGACTTCTCACTAAGTTGCTATTGGTTAGATAATAATGCATGTGGAGACCTTAGAAATAAATAACTGAGCTCTACTATTTGTTTTCAAGTATTTAAACATGTTTGAACATATTCATAAGAAAAAAAGTTTTCTTTGCAAGAAGTCAATTATACATTTAAAAAATGTGGCTCCTGAGAACATTAATTTGAATGAAATGATTTTGAATTATTATGGAACTTATATGACAACACATTTGGGTGAAATATCAATGAAAAAATTTCTATGAGAAATATAGAATTCTGTCAGTATTAGGAAGATTCATTCCTAGATCACACAATGTGGCGGCTTGAAACTCCACATCCATGTGAATTATGGCTATGTGACGGCAGCAGGAAAAGTGCCTTCATTTTTAGTATAACAAGGAGAAAGAAGAAAAGGATGCATAGAGAGACCATCCGAGGGAAAAAAAGGTGCTAAAATCAGGATGTGATTAAATATGTATGAAATCAGTTATTGATATTCCAATGAAAATTAACACACTATTACTCAATTCTTATAACAGATTATTTTACAACTGAATGAAGTTCCTTCTGGGTCAATAGGGAGTAATTCATACTGAACGCCAAAACTAAGTAGGTAGATTTGTATTTCTAAGAAATCTGAGTTATTAAAAATTACTTTCAAAAGCAATTTCTTAATGGAAACATGGGATTGAATAACAATAAGAGTTTCAGAGTTTCAGAATAACAAATTATTTTCCCCAAAGGCATTTCAGAAATATACGTTTTTTAAAGTTCATTTCACGACATAGCATCTTGTACATCTCACTATTGCAATGGGGGGGTTGGGGAGGATGTAGTTGTGGAGATAAGAGGGAAGGGATTGGAGGGGAAAACAAAGGAGGAGGCAACAATGCTTGATAAGAAATGTACTCATTACCTTGCTCATTTGATTGTAACCCCTCTGTACAGTACTTTCACAATAAAAAACTTATTTAAAAAAGTTTTTTAACTGGGCGCCAATGGCTCATGCCTGTAATCCTAGCAACTCGGGAGGCTGAGATTTGAGGATCGTGATTCAAAGCCACCCCAGGCATGAAAGTCTGTGAGTCTCTTATCTCCAATTACCCACCAGAAAACCAGAAGTGGTGCTGTGGCTCAAGTAGTAGAGCACTCGCCTTGAGCTGAAGAGCTGGGGGACAGTGCCCAGGCCCAGAGTTCAAGCCCCACAACAGATTAAAAAAAAACTTTCTATAGCTACAAATATAGACGTAGGCAATAAGTACCATTGAAGAAATCCAGACTTTCATTATATGTGTCTTTTACTTACTTTCATGGCGTTTCTTTCCCTCTCACTGCTGGAACAGCATTGTAGCATCGTCAGACCTTGTTTTCTCAAAATTCATATCACCAATAAACAACCACCAAAACCAAATCATCATGATGCCAACCTAATAAATTTGTCTGAGGCTTTTATTTCTTAGCCTAGATGAGGTTTGCAACATACCTTCATAATGAAAATAAAACTATAATTTATCTGTCCAGTTACTGCCAGTTTAAATTATGAAATTTTGTCCTGTATATGCAACATCTATGCTCACTAAAGGTTTTAGTAGATAAAAAGATCAGGAACCTCATTTCAGACTTGATTCAGGGCCTTTGCACAAGTTATTCCCTCTGCTTGACATGCTCTTTTCCTCTTTCCCTAGCTACTGCTGTCTAATTTTTAAGGTCTTTGACTTTTTCTTTATAGTTTCTCACCACTGATAAATTAGCTCTCATTTTCTTTTATGACATTCTGATAGAGTCCTTCACAGCATTTTCCATAATGTGTAATTATGGATTCATTTGTGAGCTTATTTTTAATGTCAGTTTGCCCCTTTTGTGAGCACCAGGAGAATAGCAGACTGCCTGACACAGTATTTTAAGTTATACTGAGGGATGTCCGATATTTCATTTAGTAAGAAATGACACAATTCATTTTTCAATAGTAAGAAAAGTGTATGAAATAAGTCAAAGTATTTATACTGGATGTTTCATTTTTGTTGACTTTTAAGTAGTAAACTATAAAATTTATTACTCTGGTCTTTAAATGTTCATTATCCCAGAAATATCAGAATATATGCTGGTTGAACAGCAACACACTAATTTTCTAACCTGTTCTATTTTACAAGGCTCATTAAGAAATCAAAAAACTAAGTTGAAAATATTAACAAGATTTACAGATTTGATCTAACCAAGTTGTAGTTTTAGAAAGATACAGATTTATAAGGAATAGTGTAAATGAAACTCACATTTACAAATGTATTTGCAGGTAGAAAAGCACATTACCAATACAGCAGTGTTAATATGTTTTCATATCTCATTAGGTTTGATATGTAAATATAGTTTGCATTTCAAATAATAAATAGTTTATATTACAAAAACATAATGGCCACAGAATTATCTTGTATTTACACATTTGTAAACTATTGATGATGGTTAATATGACTTGCAAATTGTTTCTTCCCCAGATCTATGAACACTCAGTAGCTACTTAAATATGTATTTTTAATAGGAAGGTATGCATTATGAAATTGTTAACCTCATGCATCTAACATGTTTGTGCTTTTGCTTTTACATCTGAATATCTCAATTTTTAGGAATTTTTGTAGTGAGTACAATGCATGTAAAATGTCTAAAGTCAAAGTAAAGACTAACCAGCAATGATGAGACTGAGGAAATTCATTATGTCAGCATAATGAGGAATAGCTTGTCTCTAATGCTTATTATGAAATGAAAATAAGGAAAAGCAGGCTATGGATTCTATCCTTAGTATTAAGGAAAATTTTATTTGGTGACATCCTTATTAAGGTATAATTCTTTCAGATGAGAAGAAAAGACAACCAATAGGTCTATTTCTTGTTCAGTCAGAAAGCTTCCCCAAGTCTGTCTTCTGGTATTAACAGGAAGTAAAGCACAAAAAAATAGGAAAGTTTTTTTTTTCAGAGGTTGCTGCAGAAAGAACCCTGTCTAGACTGAAAATGGCTGGAGGTCTTCTCTGAGGATCTTAACCGTGTACAGATATTAAGCATGTCATAGACTCTTAAGTCTCAGGAGGAACAAATCCCAATTAGTCTCAAGTCTCCTGTATCACTTTTTTGGTCATGCCACAGCATACTCTTTGTCTCTTAGTTGTATTGAATGTACATATTTTGCCCCAAATATGTAAGCAAGGCACTCTATCCACACTAAAATTTACATTTATTCACAGTTTTTGTGTTATAAACTGAATGTTTGGGCTAAAAGGAAGTAAATACAATGAAGGAAAGAGGTGAGGTCCTGAGCAAATATGACTGATGTCCACACACACACACACACACACACACACACACACACACACACGCGCACACACACATACACACACACACAGTATGTGAAGACATAATGAGACACCACCTTTGACAAGACAGTAAAAAAACACAGAAAAAAATATGGAAGAAACTGAACCTTACAAACATTTTGACCTTGGACTTCTCAATCTCCAGAATTGTGAGAAAGTAAGTTCCTGTTGTTTAAGCTACCTGGTCTATGATGCCATAATGTCAGCCTAAGCAGACTAGTATCATTGATCTGGTTATTTTTTTAGGATTAAAGAAGTTAAGCTTCCTCTGTAAAGCTTCTGGAATTTTTCTGTTTTCCAATAAAGTGAAATTAGTTCTTCTCTGCTCTCTAACCTCATGGGACTTGAATGGTACAACTTTAGTGAAAGGATGCCTTTCTATTATTGAAGTTATTTATTCATATCTTTGTGGTCTCCTTAAAGATAATCAAACCAGCCTAGTGAGAAACAGAAAAGAAGCAAGGATGTAGAAAGGACATGGAAAAAGGGGGAGAAGAGAGGAAAAAAATGTAGGAAGAAAATGGAGTAGTATTTGATAAATAGTATCATCATCATCATCACCATATATATATATATATGTATATATATACAATCTATATGTGAAAGCATATATTTTTTCAGGTGTAAACCTGGCATACTCTTATTCAAGCAGGAGAAATTTGTGGTACTCCCAAGTGAAAATTTTATACGTTTTCTAGAAGGATCAGAAAGACTTGACTGAAACCATTATTTGCAATTTGGAAGAAGGATGATTATCCAACTTCTGTGACATATTTTAGCATAGCTGAGGCAGTTCTTACTTAGGAATTGGATATATATGGATCCCAAATAGATATGTAAATCATCTTCAATGAAGTCTCAAAAAATGTTTGCCGGACATTATGTCATGTCATAGAAACTGAGTTTTCAGCAACTTGGAGATGAGGCTAACCCATTATTTTTGATTTGGGAAAACGAGCTGGATGGTTGCAAGACTTTACCAAAACCCTATAGCTCTCTGTTCTAAGAAGAAGGCAAACTGATAAGTGTTCTGACTCCTTCCAGTGGGCCTCTTGCCTGTGGAGAATGTGCATATTTTCATTTTCATGAATCGAGAGCTGTCATTAGGCAAGTTTAGCAAATGTGTTCAGTGAGTAAACTTGCTTCTTGTTAAAAAAATTATCCAAATTATCAGGTAGATGATCCTGGAGTTATTTTAATTAAAGGCAATGGAGAAAAAAATTAGACACTTAAATACCTATCTTGGACTCATAAAATTAAAAAGCCTCTTCTGTCAATATGAAGCTTAGAAGTAATTCCTGTAAATGTGAATGTAAATTAACTGTGTAAATTTACATGCATATTAATTGCAAAATAAGCTCTCGTTGCACTACCCTCTTTTTCCATGATGAAAGCTCTTATTTTTAAGAGAAAATAAAAGTTGTGCAAATTGAATTTGGAATATTTTGATATTGTTTGCCTTATTTTCATTCTTCCTGGCCTCAGACACTCATAATTACTCTCTGACTTCAGACATATCATCAATGTAATAGTTAAAATATACCTAAAGGAGTCTCTATAGTAGCATTCTTGCGAATGATTCAATCTATGGGGATTCCTGCTCATAGTTATATTTAAAGAAGTAATCATACAACTATCTTCTTCCTAAGAATAGTTGTATTAATTATTTTTGAAGAATCATAAATGATTTTAAATTTTTATCCAATCTCTGATAGAGTTGGGAATCTTTAGTCAACTGGAAAGTCTTTACCTTCTGATTTTAATATCAGAATACTTTGAATAGTTTGAATAATTTGAATAGTTTGAATACTTATGTGTTTAAAAGGTTCATAAAATATAATAGCAATCATATCACTTTTAATAATTTTCTTTTTAAGCAATTAGAATAGTCTCCATATACGTCCCTAAAGTTTAGTATGACTCAATATTCCTTATCTCAATCACATTTATAATTAATCACTGTATTAATTAGTTACATGTATTTTATAGTCCATAATTTTATCTTCTGTCTTCAGGGCAAAAAATTATTTAAGGTTTCCCAAATAGACAATAGCTAATCAGATAGAATTTTAAAAAGCACTATCATTAAAAATAAAATGTATAGGATATTTTTTTAGTATTGTCATTGACAGAAATAAGTAAAAGTAAGGGGGCGGGGGAAGGATGGGAAGGGATGGGAAGGGGAAACAAAGGAGGAGGCTACAATGCTTGGTAAGAAATGTACTCAGTATCTTGCCTATGTAATTGTAACCCCTCTGTACAGTATTTTCACAATAAAAAAGAAATAAGTAAAAGTAATAAAATATGTGGTTCCAGTTAATATCCAAATAATTTAAGAATAAATATCTGTGATTATAATTTCTTTCATTTCCAGATTGCATTATTTGTAATGTATTCAGTGGCATCGATTAAAATAGCAGAGAAATGTGCAGCATATATGCGGTCTGAAAATTGAACACAGAATGAAAGAAAATTGTTTAAAACTTTTTTATAACAGAAATTCCAAAGGAAGAGGATATTTCATAATTAACTCTGATAACAAATATAGTAACACATGTAAGTTTAACAGTGAGAACTCAGGGATATTTAAAACATTTTCAGAGCAGAGGCTATAAACAACACAGGCTTCTTCCTCCAAAACTGAACTTTTCTCTGTCACTATCACTATTAGAACGATGATTAATATATCCATCTTCTATTTATCTGTAAACCTTTGTATTTATGCACCCCACACATTTCATTTAGTGAAATGATTTATGTTTGTTAAAATCAATCTTGATGACGTAAAATGACATGTGATCTCTTGTGAGTGTGTTGAGTATAAGTGTATGTGTATGTGTGTGTGTGTGTGTGTGTGTGTGTGTGTGTGTGTTTAACATATAGAGCAATCATTAGAAACCGCCTTGAATAAAGTATTCTCTGAATAATTGAGCTCTGGAAGTCTACTTCATCCACAGGTATCTCATCCCTTCATTCTTTCTAGAGAACCTTTCAGGCCATTATTTTGATCTGATCATTGTGTTGCTTTCAGCTAATGTAAAGCCCTCTTTTATAATGCTCCTGAAATGTGCTTCATTATCACGCCATGATCTTCATCCCATGTGACTTTTAACAGGTACTGTAGTTCTTTCACAATTTTTCCCTCATTATATTTCAGATATTCCAATGTGAAGTTTTCTATAAAGCTAGCTTAATTTCCTAGTTATTTGGGAAATGTTGAATCCTAGTTTTCTTTCAAAAGCATTATTAAAACAACATTAATCACTCTAAATAATTTATGTCTTTAATAATAAAATATTAGTATATATATATATATATTTCAGTCAGTATAAACGACTCTGTGATACATTTATGAACAAACGAGAATAACCCGACCTTTGTGGAGCTCTGGACAGAGGCCAGAATGATGAGACCAGTGGCTTCAAATGTCAGAAGTTATCTGCAGGCTATGTGTATCAGGCAGACTCTTCATAATCCCGTGGTTGAAAGGCAGCATTTGTAAACCTCTTAAACAAGCAAACTAAGACGGAAAAATTGAACAAGTACTATATGATTGCAATTAGGTGACTTTTTTGGTAAAAGACAAAAGTACAGTCAGTAAAAGATCATTGGACACCCCTAAATGTGAAGAGAAATTGAATAGACAAAGCACATCCTTTAATTAAAGAAGTACTGTTCTATTTATAAGGATAAAGGTAAATACATGTATTTCTCATTTTTGAAAACTCATAGAAATTCCACCAAGATTTAATTTCAATGTAAACAGTTGTGTTTTGGTTGTTGATGATGTATCAGTGCATTTTCATAGTGTGTAATAAATATGTCATTTTGATGCAGGATGCTAATTGTGGTAAAGGCAGTTGATGTTCAGGGCCAAGGTTTCTAATGGAACACCCTGTACTTTCCACTCATTCTTTTATTCACTCACTTATTCATACAGTCTGCTCACAATGGAAAACAAAGAGAACCAAGATCATGTATTGAAAGTTAAAAGAAAGTTCCTTTGATTTTTGTTAGGGAAATCTGATTATAAATATTATTTATACTTGTTTCCCTATATGAGTTTCTGTAAAAAGTACTTATGTGCTTTTATCTCATTGAAACTTTGCAGCAATGTTGAAATTGTTCCTCTTACTACTATTTTTATTTCACAAAGGATATGTAGAATTCTGGAATCTTAAATAGTGACCATCTTTTTTTCTTTTTCATTATTTAAATCTTTGGTTTATTATTTAAGTATATTACTCAATGCTTATTTATTATGCTATTCAAAAGCTAAATTTCTAATCTCCATACGGATCTCCAAATTTAAGTATATTATGCTTGGCAGTGGATTCCATGTCACATGAATTATTTTAGTATCTTTTTTCTTTTTATTATCTTATTTCCCTAGAAAATATATTTATGAAAACATTTAATAATGAAATTTGTATGTTGTCTATAAAGCTGAAAAAGATGTTTACTCAATGCAATGTATTCTGGAGTACATAATTCTAGAATATATGTTCTAGAATACATTCTATAATGTTTTGTTGTAATAAATTGGAAACCAGCTATATATTTGTGAGTAAATAATTAATACTTTCAATACTAAGAAAGGTTTTGGAGATATTGATTAACTTTTAGTATGTCATGAAATCAAATATATCATTTAAACTTCAAAAGTATCATTTGAATCCCTCGAATATTAAGTATTTATTTATAACATCAAATCTCATTTGGAAAACAATACCACCAAATATAAATAATATGTGTATTACACGTTGTAAAAAAGCCTTATTACTGGCAAGCTGCTTAGTGAAATATTTAGATTAGTGACTTGAATAACACAACTACGTTGCTTGCATTAGTATGTGCTTTCGTCTAAACTTTCTAAGAGACTGAGGCTAGAGTATCATTTTAGCCCAAGGGTTTGTGCCAAATTGAAACTGTAGTAAGACCCAATGTATTAAATTTTCAAAGAAAGATGAATGGTTCTCTGTCTGATGAAAGAAGCTTGAGTGCTTATTGAGAGATATTTATTCAATTAATGATTTCAATCTTAGCATTTAAAAAGATTTCACTTTGAAACACACAAATAATAAATGGTTTTGAAATATTTTTCAGTATCAGAAGATGACTTTCGGATACACTCCCTACAGTGGGAAATTATAGGCATATTGTATTTGTTCTTTTTAAAATTACCCTCTTAAAAGGAAAATCGATTGGTCAAGTTTTGATTTTTTTTAAGGAATTTTCATCATCCAAGATACCTGTGTTTGAATTACAAATATGAAGTACATGCAAATGCATGTGTCTGCTACAATGGCTGCTGTTGTTTTGTTATCATTTTCTCTTGTTTTCCTTCTTTAAATTTGTTTTATTGCAATGTGATATACAGAGAGGTTACAGTTACATAAGTCAGGTAATGAGTACCTTTTTTTGAACAATTTTATACCTTCCCTCATTTTCCCTTACTTTTTCCAATCCCTCTCCCCTTTTCGCCCAAGTTGTATATTTCATTTCCAACATAGTGTCTAGTGAGTATCAATTGTTCCACCATTTTGGTGATTTCCCTTCCCTCCCAAATCAGATAAACCTATAAACAAGACATAGGGCACAGAAATACAAAACAGTTAATAAAAACAGCTAATAAAACAAATAAACCAATAAAAAACTAGAAACAGTACCAAAAAAACCTCTTATTACCATTTCTTGTTATTCATTTCAATAAGTATCCTTTTATATGGTCACATGTATGTAGCTATTGAGCTATTGTGGTCTTCTCCTAGACATATCCTAGACATATTCTAGTTATTAGAAATGAGGGAAAGCATGCAGTCTGTTTCTTTCGGTCTTCATTGTGACTTTGCAAATGTTTAGATCTCTCTGTAGTTCCCTGTTTGCTTTTGTAGTGACTGTGATATAGGATTGATTTACACTTGAATCTGATAAAATATTTTAATCCTTGAAAATAAAGTAAAACATTATTTCAGCTAACTTTCATATATGATAACTGGAACAATGGCTTCATTGATGTATTTATAGCATACTAACTATGTGAGATTTACTTTACTACAGAATTAGTGTGAAAATATTAAAGAAGCTTAACTCTGATTATCAAGCAACTCTGTCACTTTGAAATAACATGGGTGTATTTCTAAATAAAATTTTAAATGTAGAAATTACAGTAACATTTTAATATGTAATTATGTACTTTTACTCATATATTTAAAATCAGGAGAACATATAAAATATGCATGCTAGTATTTATTGCATGTAAGATATATATGTCTTGTTAAATGTAATTTGATATATACCTATTAAATAGACTATGTTTCTAATTTAAATAGTGACTACCATGAATTTGTTTCGATTGTATATGTATTAGCATAATCTCACTTATCCTTTGACTAAATAAATTCAGAAGTCAAACATAAGATTTGAAATTGAGATAAAGGTGAGAATAATATTAATATAAAAGTACATTGCAGTCTGTCATACATTAACAAAAGCATAGAATATTTATGTAATTTTTATTTTCATTTTTAGTGACAGTACATTTTTACATTAAAATATATTTCCTATTGATAGCAGTATAATTTTTAAAAAAATAACCAATGACAATAATTGATCCAGAATCTGTACTTTTCATAATTATGATTTTTATGTATGTCTGTGAATACTTGATTTCCAAATCATACCTATGAATTTTAATGAGATTTTTGCTAAAAGGTACAAGTTTTAATAAGTACTATCCTTAAACTGTTTTTCAGTTATTTTTTAGACATTGCATGGCCTATATGTGTGACCACACATATAGTAAAATAGCTAATTTTTCCATTCTTGGTTTCTTCAAGCCAATAAACAATATTATATTTCTTTACTCTGTGACTTGTATTCTTTGGCCTAAATTAGGGAGTAACAAATTACTGCTCTTAGTTGATCATGTGTGAAAAGACAGACTGTCTAATGGAAGGGGATGTAGGAATTTTACTCCTTTGAACCACAATATTGTTAGCTCCCAGCTAATAAGCAAGGAGTATTTCAATTTGGCAATAATTAATTGTCCCACATGTGCTATGTGTTCTGATTTTTTTAAATTTTATTTTATTGTAAAGATGTAGTACAGAGGAGTTATCGTTACTTGAGTAAGATAATGAGTACATTTTTTCCCAACATTGTTACCCCCTCCTTTGTTTTTCTCCTACTATCTCTTCCCACCCCTACCTCCCACATTCTACCCCCCAAAGTTGTAAAGTTCATTTCCAACATAGTGGGTTTTTTGTTTGTTTGTAGTGGGGCTTAACTCTGAGCCTGGGGACTGTCCATCATCTAGCACTCTACCACTTGAACCAAAGTATCACTTCTGGTTTTCTGGTGGTTAATTGGTTTCTCACAGATTTTCCTGCCTGAAGTGGCTTTGAACTTCCATCCTCAGATTTCAGCCTACTGAGTAGCTAGGATTACATGCCCGGCTCTGGCTGATTATTTTTATTTACTTCATGAAACTATAGGGAAAAAACTTTGAATCAATAGATGATTTATATTAATTTCTAAGGATTGTCTGCTGTTCTTTTCAAGTAATTTCAGTTTGAGAAAGTAGTTTTAAAAATAATGATGGGATAAGTGAACTTACCCCGAAGTAAAGTTTTGATATTTTTTTTCTTTGTAATGATTTCAGAAGAAGTTTTATGTAGACAAAACAATAATAGCTTAGTGTGGCCCTGTTAGCATGAGGTCTGGCTGCAAATGACAGAAAAACCTAAGATCGAGGTTGATTCTCTCTTGCTGATTTCCAAAGCATTGATGACATTTTATTGTCTAATGCAGTTGCACCAAATCCATGTTCCACTCACAAAACCTGAGATAAAAGTATGAGAAAAGCAGGGCTGGGAAGGTGGCTCAGTGGTAGAGTGCTTGCCTTGCATGCTTGAGGCCCTGGGTTCGATTCCTCAGCACCACATAAGCATAAAAAAAGCTGGAAGTTGTGCTATGGCTCAAGTGGTAGAGTGCTACCCTTGAGCTGAAGAGCTGAGGAAAAGCACCCAGGCCCAGAGTTCAGGCCCCACGACCAGACCCAAAAACAAAAAACAAAAAGTATGAGAAAAGCAATACTTTGAAAACTTTGAGACTTTGACAGGTTCTCTAAAGAAACAGAAACCACAATTGAGGTTTGTGTGTGTGTGTGTGTGTGTGTGTGTGTGTGTGTGTGTGTGCAGCACATATATATGATTTATTACATATTCATAGGAATTGGCTCACAATCTGAAAATTTGCCATCATTCCATCACCAAACTGAAGACTTAAAGAAGCCTATTTTATAATGCAGACCCTAGGGATTAGGAGAGTAGATGAAGCTGTTTTTTTTTTTAATTTTTATTTTATTTTTAAGATTTTGTACGGAGGGGTTACAGTTACATGAGTAAGGCAATGAGTGCATTACTTGTGGGTCATTGTTACCCCTTCCCTTCCTCGTTGTTTTCCCACTATCCCTTCCCTCCACCACCTCCCACACTCCTATCTCCCCTCCCTCGCTTGCCGCCCAAAGTTGTATGGTTCATTTCCAATATACTATCCAGTAGGTATCTTCATTGCAATGGGGTCATCCTGTGTCCTTGTTTCAGCGTTTTGTTATTCCTCTCCCTCTCCCCAGATTAGATGTATGTATATACACGATGCAGGATATCAAAATTGAGTATAGTGACCACAGGGATATAACGTAGGGGAAAGAACATACAATAGAAACAACAAGAACAAAATAATAAAATCACATGGTACATTTAAAACTGTAACAATAAAGACAGACCTCTTGTGTCCATATCTTGAGGTTCATTTCACTTAGCATCAATTTATATGGTAATTTGTACATGGATTTTGAACTTTTCAGCTCATCTTCATAAGAGTATCCTATATGGATGCTAATTATTGAAAATGAGAAACCATGGAACTTAAATTTCTTTGGGACGGGGTAACTTAATATAAATTTTTTCCAAGTCTTTCCATTTCCTAATAAATTGGGCAGTGTTTTTCTTTCTTTCTTTTTCTGTCGGTCGTGGGACCTACAACTCTGGGCTTGGGCGCTGGCCCTGCGCTCTTCAGCTAAAGGCCAGTGCTCTACCACTTGAGCCACAGTGCCACTTCCGGTTTTCTTGTGGTTTATTGGAGATGAGTCTCACAGACTTTCCCGCCCTGGCTGGCTTTTAATTGTGATCCTCAGATCTCAGCCTCCTTAGTAGCTAGGATTACAGCCATGAACCACTGTCACCCAGCTGTTTTGCTTTCTGATGGAAGCATTGAATTACATTGTATATATATGTACCACATTTTCTTTATCCATTCATCTACTGAGGGGCATCGGGTTGGTTCCATATCTTAGCTATGGTAAACAATGTGCTGGTAGCTTGAGTATGGTCTTGTTTGTGATCATTGGGTAAATGCCCAGAAGTGGGATTGCTGGGTCATAGAGGAGCTCTATGTGGAGTCTTTTGAGGAACCTCCATACTGCTTTCCAGAGTGGCTGAACAAGTTTACACTCCCACCAACAATGCAGTAGGGTTCCCTTCTGTCTACATCCCCTCCAGCATCTGTTGTTTATACTAGAGTTCTTGATTATAGCCATTCTAACTGGGGTTAGGTCGAATATCATCGTTGTTTTGATTTGCATTTATGGCCAGAGAAGTAGAGCTTTTCTTCATGTGTCTATTGGTCATTCTCATTTCCTCTTCTGAGAAGTCTCTCTTTAAGTCTTTAGCCCACTTATTAATGGGGTGGTTGTTTCTTTGAGAATATTTTTGAGGTGACTTAATTTTTTGAGTTCCAAGTATATCTTACATATAGACCCTTGTCTTTTGTATGGCTAGTGAAGATCTTCTCCCAATCTGTAGGATTTCTATTGATCTTGCTAGCTATGGCCTTTGCCATGCAGAAGCTCTGGAGTTTCATGCATTCTCATTTGTTCAAATTTCGTTGATTTTTTTGAGTTTCTAGGTTTCTAGTAAAAAAATGTTATCCTGTGCTAAGGAGCCCTAGAGTTTTTCCTATTCCTTCCTGTAATATTTTCAGAGTGTTTGCTTTTACTTCAAGGTCTGATCCATTTGGAGTTGATTATGGTGCAGGGTGATATATAAGAATCTAGCATTAGTTTTCTACAGGTGTTTAACCAGGTTTTCTAGCACCTTTTAGTGAAGAGATGATCTTTCTTCCATTCTATTTTTTTTTGGCACTCTTCGGTGGCTATTGGTCTGTGGGTTCATTTCTGGGTTTTCAGTTCTATTCCTATTGATGTTCAGGTCTGTTCTTGTGCCAGTACCAAGCAGTTTTGGTTACTATGGCTTTGCAGTAGAGTTTGAAGTCTGGCATTGTTATTCCTCTAGCACTGTTCTTTCTGCTAAGGATTATTTTTGCTATTTGGGGCCTTTTATTATTCCATATGAAATTTTGAATTTCTTCTATATACTTGCAGAATGAGGTTGGGATATTGATGGGTCTCATATTGAATTTGTAGATGGCCTTTGCCAGAATTGCCATTTTCACGATGTTGCTTTCCTGATTTCCGCTGCACTCTTCTCATTATTGCCATACAGAAAAGCTGTTGATTTTTAAGGCTTAATTTTATACCTTGCTACTTTGCCAAAGTTTCAAATCAGCTTGAATAGCTTAGGAGTGTATTCTACGGGGTTCTTTAAATACAAGATCCTTTCATCTGCAAAGAGAGAGAGTTTTACTTCATCTTTCGTATTTGGATCCCCTTTATGTTTGCATCTCATCTAATTGCTCTAGCTAGGCATTCTAATAGTAAGTCTTGTTTCTGAGTTTAGAGGAAATAGCCTTAGCTTTTCACAATTACGTATAATGCTAGCTGTAGGTTTGTAATACACAGCCTTTATTGTATTGAGAAATGTCGCCTGGATTCCTAGCTTCCCCAAATCATTCATTATGAAGGGGTGTTGGATCTTGTCAAATGCTTTTTTTTGCATCTATTGAGTTTATCATGTGGTTCTTATCTTTGCTCTTGTTGATATGATGTATTACATTAAATTATTTGTGTACATTGAACCAGCTTTGCTTCCCTGGAATGAATCCTGTTTTTTTTGTTTGTTTGTTTGTTTTGGTTTTTTTTGGGTCTGATCATGGGCCCTGAACTCTGGGCCTGGACACTGTCCCTCAGCTATTCAGCTCAAGGCTAGCGCTCTACCATTTGAGCCACAGCCCCATTTCTGGCTTTTTTCTTTTTGCTTATGTGGTGCTGAGGAATTGAACCCAGGGCCTCATGAATGCAAGGCTAGCGCTCTACCACTTAGCCACCTTCCCAGCACCCTGTTTGATCATGGTGTATTATTTTTTTGATGACTTTTTGAAGTTGATTGGCCAAAATTTTGTTAAGAAGTTTTGCATTGATGTTCATCAAAGAGATGGGTCTATAGTTCTTTCTTTGAAGAGTTACTGTCTGGTTTTGGGATGAGGGTTTTGACAGCTGCATAGAAGGAGTTTGGTAGTGAACTTTCACTTTCAATTTCATTGAAGAGTTGGAGGGTATTGGTGTGATTTCTGCTTTGAAGGTCTTGAAGAATTCAGCAATGAACCCATCTGGTCCTGTGCTTTTCTTGGATGGAAGGTGTCTTATTGTGGTTTCTATTTCGATGCTTGATATGGGTCAGTTAAATTGGTGTGACTCATCTTGATTTAGTTTGGTCATGTTAATATTTGCTAGAAATTCTTCCACTTCATCCAGATTCTCAAATTTAATTAGCATAAACATTGAGAAATATTCCCTTACAATGTTCTCTATTTTGATTGTTTCTGTGGTTGTTCTGTGGATGCTTCCATTCTCATCTCTAGTTTGTTTATTTGGGTGTGTTCTCTTCTTTTTCTGATAAGGTTTGCTAAGGGTCTGTCAATTTTATTAATTTTTTCAAAGAAACAACTGTTTGTTTTGTTGATTCTATGTTTTTGTCTGGATTGTAATTCATTTAATTGTGCTTTAATTTTAATTATTTATTTCTACCTACTAGATTTGGTTTGGTTTGTTGCTCTTTTTCAAGGAGCTTCAGGTGCATCATTAAATTGTTAGTTTGAGATTTCTCCAATTTGTTGATGTATGAACTCAGAGCTATGAATTTTACTCTGAGTACTGCCTTTGCCACATCCTAGAGAAGCTGGTGATTTGTATGTTCATTTTTGTTCTATATCATGAACATTGAAGCTGTTATTTTAGTCTATTCAAGTTACTATGACATAATATCACAATCTTGGTAAATTAGAAATAAGAGACATTTTTTTACTGTTTTGGAGGTTGAAACATCCAAGGTCAAGGTGTCAGTAGAATCTGTGTTCTTGTTTACAGATCCTGAATTCTCACTCTTTCCTCTCATGATGGAAGAGCCTAGATAGATCTTGCAGTTTTTTACAAGGATAGTAAACTTTCATGAGGATGCTTCAATCATGAAGTTGTGAACTTCCAAGAACCTCACTATGTAATACTTTTATAGTGAGGCTTAAGAATTCAAAATAGGAGTTTGGAAGAGACCTAACTACCCAGCTCATTTTGTATAGTTATATTTATTTGTAAGCAAGGTTGAGAAATGTGAACTATGAATCTGAACTATATTTCAAATTAAAAATACCAAATTTTATTTTTACTCTAATTACAGAATGGGAGGAAATAAGTACTTGGGAAAAGCCAAAGAATATACTTTCTGTGGAAGGTGCCAGATAAAAAATAATTAAGGAGTAGATACATTTACTAATCTACTAATATACTAACTCAAATTTATTACAATAAGAAGGTGAAATGAATTAAGGAGTAGGAGATAGGAACACATTTACTATATACTTACTCAAGAAATCTCAAGTTTCTCAAAATGAGGCAAAAAGATGTAAACAAAAATAGGACATAACTGGTGTAGGAAAGTCAAATGACTAAGATCAGAGAATGTTTTGTACAAAGATCAGCTTGTCTTAGAGAAAAAGAGAAACGTAACCAACAGGTATCCAAAAGGACTTTTTTCTGGTTAATTAGTAGAGACACCATTGAGCTTATACTTTATGAGACATTAAAGTGGAAGCTTGCAAAATTTGTCTCTGACAATGATTCTCACAAGTCAAATGGGAAGTGTTTTCTTCCAGTGAGCAGAGCAACCCAAAATAACAGTTGAAGGATTTCATTAGCCACCACCCCCCTCATTTGCTGGGATAACAGGGTAATAATCACCACTGGAATTATTTCTCAATTTACTGACAGTAAAGATTTCTACCCCGATGTGTAGAGTACTCAGGTAATATTCATTATAACTTTCAGTAATGGTGGCTAGTATGCATTCATTTGTCAAAGTAGTTTCTCATTTAAAGAGTCTATGTTATTGTGTGTGTATAAATCTATCTATCTATCTATCTATATTTATATATATGCCACTTACAAAAATCATTAGGTTTGTTACAATTCATCTGATGAAAGAACATCAGAGAGAAAACACTGATTTCAATGCTTCTTGGTGTACATTGGATTGAATGGTTCCCTGATTGAGGAAGAGTTGCTACTCAAGGAGTGAGAATCTGGTGTTCAGATATGGAAACTGGAACTTCAAAGGCAAAATGTATGAATGAGAGGAACTGTTTCCTACATTTCTAAGTAAATGTTTTGTGTTTTGGTAGGTCATTTAGACTTTATCCCTCACTAAAGTTTATGAATCCCCTCTGGATATGAAGACAAGTGTAAATTTGGACCAGGCATACTTGATGGAGCTTATGTTATACCAGATAATCAAATAGAAAATTGCATTCTTTGTTTCTTTCTTGTTTGGACTACTACCAAGCAGAGGACAAAGTATTCTCAAATGTAAGATTTCACTAGTGTAATAACCCAGTTCACAATTTTAATGGTTTTGAAAAAAATTGAGTCATGTTTTGTTGCCCCAAAAAGAAAGGGACCTCTTTGACAAGTCTGGCCAACTTTGACAGTAACTTTAATAAAAGTAATCAATATAATTGCTAAAATCTGTGCCAATGGCTATCAGTCACATTTTTAAAAATTTTATTGTAAAAATGATGTACAGAGGGGTTATAGTTACATAAGTTACATAAGTACATTTCTTTTTGAACAGGGTTACCCTTCCCTCACTTTCTCCCAGATTTTTCCATTCTATCCCTCAATTCCAATTTGTATAGTTCATTTTCAACATAGTATCTAGTGAGTGTCACTGTTTCATTTGTTCACCCTTTGTCCCACCATTTCTGTGCTTGCTCTCCCCAAAAGAGATAAACTTACACACAAGAAAAAAAGGTATGGAAAACAAAAACAGGAAGAAAGGAGAAAAACAAACATAATACAAAACAACAAACACAGTCTTGTTTTTTTTTGGAGTTTATTTCAATAAAAATAATTTTATATGATCATATGCAATAGATATTGAACTCTTGTGATCCTCTCTTAAGAGTATCCTTCTTTGGTCTCACTAGAGAATGTCAGAGTCCTGTATAAATTATCATATCCATGTGTATTTTTTTGTCTTTTACTGTCCAGTATGTTTACTTGTAGTTTTATAGGTCTAGCCTAATTACAACAAAGAAACCATGCAACATATTTTTCTTTGGTTCTGGCTTATTTCTCTTGATGTTATGTTTTCTTGATCCATTTGTCTGCTTAAGAGTATATCAGTTGATTCTATTTCTTGGCTATGGTAAACAAGCCGCAATGAACAAGGTTGTGCTGGTAGCTTTAGTGTGGCCTTACTTGTGGTGTTTTGGATTAATTTCCAGGAATGGAATTGCTAGGTCATAGGGAAGCTCTAGTTTAGTCTTTTGAGGAATCTCCATACTACTTTACATGGTGGTTGAACAAGTTTACATTCCCATCAACAGTGTACTAGTGTACAGTGTACTAGTATTCCCTTTAGTTCACATCCTTGACAGCATCTATTATTAGTTTTCTTGATAATGACCAATTGCGGCACCTCAATGTTGTTTCAATTTGCATTTATTTATTATATGACCAGAGATGTTGAACATTTCTTCATGTTTTTATTGGCATAATCAGAAGGGATATGGTTTTGTCTTATCAGATGACTCATCTACTATTTTATAGTTATCTTGCTTTCTCTCACACCAAAACTTGGTAGAGATACAGTTTTATTCCAGATTTTGGAATAGGCCATTTATCAAAGGAGCACCATTCTTCAATGGGAAATGAAAATGAACAACAACAGGATGTTGTCATGAGTCATGCTGTATTTGACTTATTTTATTTTAGAACAGTTTAAATCTTTATTAATGAATTATGTATATGTAATATACATCTATACACACATAAAATCTTATAAAATTGCTCTGTTTAAATTATGTAACCATTTAAACAATCAAAAATATGATAAATATGGCAAGCACATAAACTTCATTTCTCTGATTCTGCCACTGTCTCTGTCTCTCTATTTTGTATGTCTGTGTGTCTGTGTATCTGTATGTCTGTCTGTCTCTCTCTTTCTTCTTGGTAGTACTTAGGGCTGTGATTTCAAGGCCTTGCATATACTAAGCAGGCATGTTACCACTTGGCATAGTACTGATTTATATTTACATAGGTAAAAGATATGTATAAAACCAAATATGAATAACAAATAATGAAATGTATATAATTATGGTTTAAATAATATTTAATATATAGCAAAGTGGCATGAGAGGGGTGTGCATAAATTTTAATGTATTCAATATACTCTATTTGGTTTGATTGCATATATTTTTATTAAATGAATAAATTAAATCAGTTGTTTTGAGGGATTATTAAAAAGTATTTTGGTATTTGCTGTTACTTACTCAAAATTTTTATCTTACTCCAAAATAAAATATGTGCCATTTACTTTTTTAAGTATCACTCATTTCCTCTACATTTGGTAACACCTTCCAATATGTTTCCATCATTGTGTCTTATTAATAAGTGGCATGATTAGATATTATCTGTGGAGTGATACCTTGTTTTATGTTGTTTACATCACAGATGAAATTTTACAGATTTAATTAGATTATTAGCATTTCATCAAATTCCTATAGTTTTATTTATATAAAGTGAATCAAGTTTTCTCTTTAATCCTATTAATTCTCATAACTTATTTTTTCTAAAATATTTTGATAGAATTTTTAAGAATATTATCTAATTCACCTAAATTTTTCTACTTATTTGTACAAAGCATTTTTGATAGTTGTTTATAATTGAAAATATTGCTATCTTTTATGTTTTTCCTGTAAGTATTAGCCTCCTCTATTTTTCTGATCAGTCATGAATATTTAGTAATCATATTAATCTTTCGAACAATATGACTTATTATGATCTCAATTTATTTATCATCTAACTTGGGTCCTAAGTTTTCGATTATCTATGTATCATTGTTCTATTTTAAAAAAGAGATCTTACAGTTCAGAAAATCAGAGGTTTGTGAATATCAGTAATCAGGAAAACTGCTAAATACTAAGTCAAATTCAAGTACTTTGGCTACATTCTTAGTCTTTGAGTCTTTTCATCAACTATTAAGAATTGTTCTTCTTGGTTTTACAGTTAACAGCAACATAATTTAGTATACAGTGGAGAAATTCTGTATAGAACTTACATGGGCACATTTCCACCTTTCATTATGTTGACAAATGGACTTCCTAAGGCTCAACCAAAATGTATTTTTCCATAGCAGCAGGCATAACTTCAGATTCTGTCTAAAGGACTTGGGTAGTCATCTGTAGCGTTCATTCATCCAGATGGTCAGCACCATAAAACTTTGGATGAAAATTAGGATATGCAGATGAGCTCTAGATGCTTCACAGCTTGACACTGCTGAATTTTTTGAAAATTGTAGTTCAAAGCTTAGATTGTTTTATTTTGAAACATCAAGAAAAAACACAGTTAACATGCTGTTTTAATTCCAATACAGAGTCTCTACTGTTTCATGGTGAAATTTTGAGTTAACAATTGTTTTAATCTTTTAATTTTTTTAGTAACACAGATTTTTTTAAATAAAAGTAATCCATTTCTATTTAGCGAAATGTTTGATTTTATGTATCATTGTAGGTAAAAATATTTTTAAATGACAGAGCAAACTTTCTTTCAAGAAATGAGGAGAAGAATGAGGGTAGAATGCAGGGGGAAAATCAATGTAAAACCTGCAAATAAAAGCAAGGGAAGGGGTGAGTTAGGAGGAAAGAGTATGAATGTTGAAAGTGGTGACACTGATCAGGATGCATTGGATTCATAAACTGTTTTGTTGAATAGCAACTTTGTAAAACTAAATAAAATTTAAAAAAGAAATCTGTACCACCTAGTTAATTCTTTGACATTTTTTCAACTTTAATTACAATCTTATGGTTCTTTGGTTTGTATATATGCATACATAAATATATATATATGTATATATATACTTTTATTTCTCTAAGTGTTAAACAGCTTGAAATGTGATGATATTTAAAAATATCTGGAAGTAGAGCTGTAGCTCAAGTACTAACCTCCAGTTCAAAAGCTCAAAGACAGCACCCAGGCCCTGGGTTTAAACCTCAGTACTGGCACATTAAAAAAAAAATCAGAAATAGTTCAATGTAATTGATGGAGAAAAAAGTAATTCATATTATTCAGTGGTACAAGTGTCATATTTAAATTCAAGTGTCATAAATAAATAAAGCTGATGTATATAGGTATTTACCGATTTGCTTATTTATTTACTTATTTATTATTTGTGCCAGTCCTAGAGATTGAACTTGGGGCTAGGGTGTTGTCCCTAAGCCTTTCACTGAGCCACAGCTCAGTCTCCAGCAAAAAGGCAGGTAATTGGAGAGATGATACTTGTGAGCTATCCTGCCCAGGCTATTTTTGAAATGCGATCTCCAGACCTCAACCTCCTGAATTGCTAGGATTACAGGTGTGAACCACCAGCTGCTACCTTAAAGTTTTAACTTTATATTTATTCATTTATTTACTTAATTTCCTGCAAAATATTTTCTAAAATCATGATTTTTTTTATTAAGAAGTGGTACAAAGGGGATACAATATGTCATGTCAAGTTATGAGCACAATGTTTCTTGGACTGTCTCCCTTACTTCATTCCCTCCTTCCAACCCTACCCTTAAGTTATATAGTTCCCTTTTTACATAGTGTGTACAATGATTATATTTGCAATTATGAAGTCATGATTTTTAAGATCATGATTATTCATAAGCATCTTACAGCCCTTCCTGTCTGCGTTGGCTTCAATCTGCATCCCTCATATGCCACCTCCTGAGTAGCTAGGATTACACACTTCACCCACCTGTGTCCAGCTGAGAGGAAAATTTTACTTAGCTCCACCTCATAGTTCAGTTCAGGATGGTGCGGTACCATTATTTGGCCTTAGATAGGCTGCTGAATGGAAATAGTTAATTACACAGGAGAACAATCTGCTCACTTCATAAGTAGGAAGCAAAAGAAAGAGTAATAGATCACTTTCCACACTTCCCTTTAAGAGCATGTTCCAATTCCCCATGACTAAAGGATTACAGAACCCTCTAGTTCACCACTTCTGGACCACACCATTAGCAATGGGCCTCTCTAGTACATTTAAGTCTATATTACAGATCAAACTGAAGCTAGTGCTCCTGGGATGCCATACGAATAGAAAAACAGGAATTCCTTTTTGCTGTAAAGGGCAGAGTAAGAATTACTATATATTCCACATCCTGACACAGAAGTGAATTCACATATATTCTTCAACTTTCCAACTAATATATGTGCAACATTTGTACATGAAAATCATGGTGAAGAATAATAATATTATGGGTGCTGGTTGTTCAAAGCTGTAATTGTAGCTACTCAGGAGACTTGAGTTATAAGTATTGGAAATTCAGTACTGATTAAGACAGTTCTTGTCCTCAGAGTTTTCTTAGAGTGAAGACAGACATTTTTGTCTATCTACAGAGTAATATTTAAAGGCATGTTTGAGGAGTAAATGAAGTATGATATAAAGGTAGTACAAAAGATACAATTCACTGGCAAGTTTGTGTCTTATAACTAATGAAAATATATTGAAGCTGGATTTTAAGAAAGAAATATAAAAATTATCCATGTATAGAAGGAAGAATGCTTACTACAATACTAAGTGAGATTAATAAAAGTGAAATATATCCATTTATATGAAAGCTTTATTCTAAAGGTTCTTGAAAAAATACAGTAAGATAGGCTGAGGAGTTGAGACTTAAATCTGAAATTCGCTGTAGCCATTTAAGGTTTAAAGAGCAAGGAAGCATGATGTTGAAAATTGTTTCAGAAAGTATGCAGCATGAGAGAAGACTGAGAGACTAGAGTGGACATTGTTTAAAATGCAGAGAACAGAAAGTTTACAAGTTTTGTAATGAGGCAAGTAGTTGTGGAAATAGGAAAGGGACCCTTTTCAGACCTATTTCAGTAAGAGACTAGTTCATCGAAATGCAAATATGAAGAGGAAGAAGCAAATAAAAATAGTACTAATGTTCTTCTGTGAGTTGATAATGAACAAAAATGGCTTATAAGAGTTCATCATAGTCAGTATGCATACAATAGCCGAGCTAATATATATGCATATATACATATATACACTTATATGTATATACATATATACATATACTAGTGCAAGTTGGCAAATAGTTTATGAAATTTATAGTATATTAGCCTTGATTTATAATCACATGTTATTGAAATCTAAACAATAATTATTGAGTATTAGTACACATGCACAGAACTAATTTAGAATGGTTGTTTCAACTAATACTGCTATTGAAGTGATTGTACTTTTGGCTTGGAATATACCTATAAAGAAATGTAAATTTATTATTGACTGATAAATTTTTGTAAGAAATGCTTTATCTTCACAAGATTATCTTAATCAATGTTTTGTTTGTTTCCATAGATATTTATTTAGTTTTACATTTGTCACATTTAAATTCTTACAAATGCTTACATAAATATGTTTAAACCAACAGCATTTTGTTATACTATCATATTTTCTCACAAGTTCTTAGAGATTTCTTATTATAACAAGTTATATTATAAAACAGAAGTTATTATGTGTTATACTATATTATAACATGTTTTGAGATAGTATATTTTTTTAGATGATGTTTCCTGTACTTTAGAATTGTCTATGCTTTTGTTTGCCATACTCAGAAGATGGCAAATACTAAAACAACATGACCAAAGTGTAGTGTGATGTTTTTGTGTTGTGTTATATATTATTCTTTATTTTAGTGTGGAGTCATAGATTAACAATACCAGTGTACACATTCATGGCATTTGACTCCGATTTAATGTCATAGTGCCATAAAATACCATATATTTTAGTGTTTCCATATACACACTTAGGTGTTTTAGGAATTATGCATCTCAATTATCTTACAAATATAGCTTTTTATTCTTAATCAGCTTTCAGACTTCTATTGCATAAAAAATAACATGGAAACATAGGAAACTGCAATATTAAACAAAATCTTTTTGACCAAGTCAATATTGATGGCTAATATTGACAGAACTTTGAATGAGAATTGGATGACTGTCTTGGGAAAAGAGTGAACAAGTACAAGAAACATAGCCATTAGGAAAGAAATTTCAATTTTGCAAGTGCTAGAAAAAAACATTAAGCTATAATTTAAAAAGTTATTGGAGACCTCCAGAAAGCTTGAAGCCAATTTAATTAATACAGTCAATTTACTTTCCTGTGCATATTATATAAAAAAATAATCAATCTGAGTATCAGCTTTCAAAGTATTGAATTTGGCAATATACTTCTTTTTTTAGTCAGTTGTGAGGCTTGAACTCAAGGCCTGAGCTTTCCTGCTCAAGGCTAATGCTCTGCCACTTTAAACCACAATACTACTTCATTTTTCTGGGGGTTAATTGGAGATAAGAGTCTAATGGATGTTCCTGCCCAGGCTGGCTTTGAACTTCGATCCTCAGATCTCAGCCTCCTTAGTAACTAGGATTATAGGCATGAGCCACCAGTATCCAGAAAGCAATATACAATTTTAAAACTAAATAAATTTTTGCTTTCCATTGAATTCAAATAATCTTAAAATTCTGTAACATGACTTCACTGCTAATTACTGGTAATTATGTACTACAAAATTAATAAACCATGTATAACCCTATTAAAAATTAATGAAAATCTATTTTGAGAGAACTGAAAAAGTATTAATATTTATTTTTTCAGCTTGGGATGTCCATGTAGAAGCAGAATTACTTGTCAAAACCGCTGAGAGATACATGGAATTCTCAGATGTTTAGGTCATTCCCATATATGATCAGTGGATTATTTAAAAATATCTAATGCAGGATAGGTGTTCATCCAACAGGACTTGGAAACAGATGCAAAATAAATTACTTTAGTTAATTTTGTAATTAATATGCTGAAATCTGAGGATTTCTCTTAGAAAATTCGATGATCTCACTAAGGAAAATATTTTTCCAAGTGTTAATTGCTCCAAGTTTTATTGCTTTAATATATTCTTAATATTTCCTAGTAAGTAGTATAATATTGTTGACAAAACTTTCTTTTCTTCAGTTTAAATAAGTATATAGATGATAACATATTAATATCAATAAGATTCCTCAAGTATAACACAAAACTTTTGTGAAAATGAGTGATCCAAGAAAATTATTGTATAATTGGAACTACATAACTATCAATAGATATTAATTCAGGTAAAGCATTTTTACGCTATATATTGGTCATCTAACCCATTAAAAATATCAAATTACATAAAGCATCCACTTACTTCAAGAAGTTGCCTTATCTTATGTTTGCAGACTTTTAAATATATTAATATAGAGGTATGTATGCTAAAATTAATGGAATGGAATTACCTTTCCACCATTCTCTTATCACCTACATAAAATAGAGCATTAAATAATAATCAGTGAGCCCGTGATAACTCTTCTTAAAGTTACTCAAAAGAGATAATCCTTTCTTTAAATACTGATTTTCCTATGCATTAACTGTTAAAAACCATCAATATACATTTCACTGCTGAGTGGCAGAATGTATCCATGAGACATAAAGAAATAGCCTAATACATCCCTAATATGAAGTTTCTACCAAATATTTTATAATTAATCTTCACTAATTTTAGAAATATGATTGAAATTATACTTACTTCAAACAAGTTTTAAGATGAATGGCTATTCATTCCTCTGTGTCCAAAGGACAATAAATCAGTTAACACTTTTATGTAAATGATATATTGTAAGAACAACTTCCTCACTCCCCAGGATGTGAAGTCAATTCAAATTCACAAACTTGATATTATTATGCATCACTGACTATGTTTCTTGTTAGAATGGACAACAAAATTGACAAGCTAGAGCATAGATTAGGAAAATCACTCAGTGTAAAACTACAGTTCAAGTAGGATTTGGAGCAAGTAAATTGTCTGTAAATTATGGTACCTTATCTTCAAAGTTTTATAAATTGAATAACTTGTACTTCCTAAAATTGGACTAGACATCTAGTCAATTTTTTTCTGTAGCAGGAAATGGGTATGGTGTTAAAATATGCATTTTATCTTCTGTTTGATGCTTGAGGTATAGCGAGATAAATCTCATTTATACATAAAATCAAAATGCAGTTCATACTGTGAACTTTTTACAAACCAGTTTGAGCAGAACACTCATTAAAGGTAATGGAAATTTCACATATACAGACACTGTTATACCACAACAAAATTTAAATCTCTAATGTACAGAATATTACCACACATGAAAGATTCATGAGTTGAGTTAGGATCTTGAAATTAAAAGGTATGTAATTTGGTTTACAAATCAAATCGATCTTTCCCATGTTTATAGTACTTGGTATTTTGTCACCAAATGTTGCTGCAACTAGTAAAGTATTTCTTTACTGCTTTAACCACATGTTATATGCCCAGCATAAATTACATATAATTCAAGGATAAACAAGCATGATCATGTTGGAAATTTATGGTAAAATTTTGAGTGGTTGCATGGAGGGCCAAAAAGATATTGTCTCTGCTTAGGGAATATTTCAGAAGCATTTTGCCTAATCTATAAAATTATTTTTAGTGCTTACTCCACCCTAATCTTCATTTGTATTTTAGTTACTTATTTTCTAGTACTAGATCGGTCAATGGCTTGGTTTGGTAATGTAGCCCTAACACACTGCCACATGCTGGGAAACTAACACAATAGAAATTTCTTCCCTCAGAATGCTGGAAGCTAGACCTACAAGATCAATGTGCCAGCAGGGTTGCTTTCTCCTTTGACCTCTGCCTGGCTTGTAGATGGCTGCCTTCCCATTGTATCCTCACAAGGACTCTCTTCTGTGCTTCTGTGTCCCTGAAGCCACATTCTCTCTTTTTGTAACAATGCCAATCATATTGGATTAGGGGCCTAAACTTATGTTCCCACTTAACCTTAATTACCTCCTTAAAGACTGTCTCCCAATATAGTCACAGTGGAATTAGGGCTTCAGCATGAATTTTGGAAGGACACAATTCAATTTATACTAGTTGTTCATTTGGCCTTAAATGAAGGACTCTAGGTGTAGTGGACTAATTATGTGCATCAAAACCTATTTTACACAATTTGACTATTAACAAGAAGCAGTGAGCTTAGTGGTTAAGTTCTTGGATCTAGACTATGTTGCTCCAATTCCAGCACTACTATGAATTAGCTGAGAGATCCCAGAAAAAGTTACTTAATTTTCCCATGCCTCAGTCTTCTGATGTGCAAAACTGGTAAAAAGAATGCCTTGAAAATAATTCATAAAAGAATGCCTCTCAAAGACACAATGCCTTGTAATATTAACTAATTTTATAGCTGAGAACACATTTCTATCTAATCTACAAGTTTATACTTGCATTACATTTTGAACTGAAGGATTTTTTTTTTGTAAAAAACCTTTTTTAATTGCAAGTTAGTTAATTGGATAAACCCTGGTGTCTAATTTCCTTGGTTTGTATTCTGGCCATATCATTTCTGTGTTTGGATACTTCTGTAAGTCATTTATCTTTTATCATAACTCTACTTCTAGGCAAAATGAGAATTAAAATGGAGTCTTATAGTGATACCGTGAACATGAACTTGCAGTAACAAAAATGATGTTGGGTGATGCATGATGCAAATTTAATTCTTATTCTTAACCTGGGCTTATGTAAACGTTGATAGGATGATGGATATCCCTTAATTTAGCTTCTTGCTAAAATTACCCTCCAAACTTTGTTTTGGAGCTCCTCTGTTTTAGTTCAGTAAGTCCTGAAAAATAAGGCAAACTCTTCATAGCAGCCATGGCTCCAGTACAAGGTCCTTTTGCTCCTTTTCATTACAGTTCAGTAACAACTTAGGGAAGGATCTCAGCACCCATCACTACCTCTGCATATTGATTTTGTTTGTTTGTTTGTTTTTCTCTTTGATAATATGGTATCTGGTAAGCAATAACAATACTAAACCGTGGACTAAGAAATTAAATATGTAATTATAAAGACTTTTAGGAAGAAGTATGCAAAATGTGTATAAGAAAATGAAGATGGCTAGTAAAAGTAAAAAGGTACTGAAAAGGCCTTGTACATATTTAAATGATAAATTGTTCACATATGTGAAAAAATAGATATACACATAGGTATACACATACATAACTAATTCAGACAATGCAACAGAATATAATTGCCCTAGACCATGTGACACACAGTCTTGTTTCTTAAGTCTCTTTTCCTTAGAAAATAAATAGTAAAATATACTTTCCATCTGTATCTCAAAATTTATCTAGGAATCATATAAGGAAAGATATATTAAAATACTTTTTGATGTTGAAAGATTTATTCAAATGTCAGGTATTTTGATTAGTATCAGTTAAAAATAATAAGGTTTTTCATTCTAGAAGCTAATTGGTTAGTATTAGACTTAGCTTTCTTTTCTCACATTTTTTTCCTTTGGTAACACATATCTTATTATTATTCTATTCTGCGAAAAAATTCAAACTAAATGTTTCATAAATTGGCAAGAATGAGTGTGCCTGGATACTCTGAAAGAATAAGGCCGGCATAAAGGAAGCTATTGGAGCTCAAGGCCACTGTGCTATGGTTTGATCCCAGCTGGCCAAACCACAGGAGCTTTTGCTCAGACACTATCAACGTATTGCCTGTTCAGTCAGAGTTTATCTTGCTCCAGTTATTGGTGCACTAACAAAGCCACAGAGGTAAAGGATCCTCAGCTCCTCTACATGCCTGGAGAGAGGATTAGAGGCTTTCTTTTCTTTAGGTAACTGTGTCTGGTTTCTGTATTTGGAGGGCTTATTTTTAATAACTGAAGAGAAAAGACGAAGTGAAACCGTTCTTTCTGAGAGACTGGAAAGGCAATAAGATTTGTGATAAAGGCTGCTTCTTTCTACAAAATAAATGACACAGACTTAATTACCCATCAATTCTCTGCCTCCACCTTAAAGCCATGTTCCTCTGGCTAGCAGAGTTTTGAACAAAACAAACTCAAGAAGAAAGGATTTTCTTTCTTTCTTTCCTTCCTCCTTTCTTTCTTTCTTTCTTTCTTTCTTTCTTTCTTTCTTTCTTTCTTTCTTTCTTTCTTTCTTTCTTTTTTTCTTTCTTTTTTCTATTTTTCTTTCTTCCTTTCTTTTTTCTTCCTTTTCTTGAGTGTTCAGATATTTCTTTTTGCTCCTATATAAGAACATTTATAAAATGTACTTCTTGAATTTTTTTTAAAGCTGGAATTGTGTCTGTAAGCAATTGTATCACAGAGCATTATTTTACAAGATGCCAGCTGTCAAAAACCACATTAAAAATCATACCTTGCACACTCCATCTTACAGGGAGATTCAGTGAGTGTTAAGTGTGAGACAAAGAACATAGCCAGTGTGCTCAGGTACTGCATTTGGCTTTGGTTGCTCACACAGAGGACAAAAGTCCTGTCTTACATTTTGCACACCCACGTCTGTCATGTTCCTTGTGATCCCTGAGTGCTGTTTTTAGCATGGCATAGAGATAGTTTTATGAGCTCCTGAAAATTTTAATCTACATGTGTAGGTTATCCCAGACATACATATAATAGAAGTATACCTTAATTTTACTGTGTGTTAGAAATGAAAATGGCTTTAAAATAAGGTACATTCAGGATCAAGTTGTGACACTACTAAGTCAGGTATGATATTGGGCAAACCTATTAAGTTATCTGATCTTTAGATCCTCTACCTACCTCATAAGAATTTTGGCAAAGATATAGTTAAAATACGTTGTCCATTAGGTCATTGTACAGGGGAAAATATAAATTCAAAAAGTTATAAATTTATCTACAAGTAAATTCAAAGAATAGGTTTGGGAGAGATGAGGTGAATTAAGAAAGGGGTAATGTTGATGAAGATGCATTATACATAAAAATGGACATGTTGAATTGAAACCTTTCTGTACAACCACATAAAGATAATAATAATAATAAAATAAAGAATATTTCTATTAATTAATGTTGCAATGCAATAAAATAAATTTATTTTATAAATTAAATTTTGTGTGTGTGTATACTGGGGCTTGAACTCAGTACAGGCTAGTACTCTGCTCTATTACATGAGCCACTGCTTCATTTCTAGCATTTTTTGGTATTTTATTCGTGATAAGTGTCCCATGGACTTTTTTTTTTGCATGGAATCACTATCCTTAGATCTCAGCCTCACTGAGTAGCTAAGATTACAAGTAAGAATAATCAGCACCTATCTTATAACAATTGTAGCAAGAACAGCAAATGTACCAAGGTTGTGGCTCAAATAGTGGAATAATTCAAGCCCAAAGTTCAACGTCTGGTGTTAAAAAAAGAAAAGAATTACTACCAGACAAGAAGCACTATAAATAATTTTAGTTAAGTTACCAGGATGAAGCTAAAATATGAGAAGATTTATGAAATTGAAGTTTCTAAAGAACTATACTTCTGTCTTATTCCTCTGACACATTGGTTGTTGGGGAAAAGTCTGTACTTATTCTATCATATATTCAGTCTTCATTCAATAAATCTTTATGGATAATCTCTATGTGTTATATATCATGCCAAGTTATATATGCCCTCTGTCTACTGGCTGCTCATTGTTGAGTGACTAAACGATACTATATATTAGAATAAATTATAGTATTTCTCTGTTTAAAAATGGTATTCCTGGAAGAATTCCAATTGGATGTCCAAAATAAATCAATTTTAAAAGTACTTTCAAGTCATAACTTTTTCACTACATTTTATGAAATATGTGTACATTGCTAGTAATGAAATGAATGACATTGTGTTAGACCAGCTCTACAGTGAGCAGATAATTACAATAATACTTTACTATATTTTAGTTAATTCTGGACCCCAGAAGACATTTTAATCAATGTGATTCAGTGTGGAAAAGATGGATATTTCTTTTCTCTTCTTTTTTCATTTTTATGATGTAAATAATTTTTCAAGATAAAATTAGAATGTTCACAAAAGGCATCAAATATTTTGCTGGAACAAGAGACTATGTCATAATTCTGGTCCTAAGTAAAGAAAACACTAGCATTCTTACCTTTTTCTAATAAGGTTTTCTTTGGCTCAATACTTTCCTTCAGTAATAGAAAATTTCAGAGGTTGCCATGAAAAAACATTTAGGTAAATTCTTCTTATTTATTTATTTTTTATTGTGAAAATACTGTACAGAGGGGTTACAATTACATGGGCAAGATAATGAGTACATTTCTATGACCAACATATAAAAAATCAATCTCTAGAGATCTATTTATTCACAACGTTAATCCTTTTATTTTATTTTATTTGTTTTTTCCAGTCCTAGGGCTTGAACTCAGGGCCTGGGCACTGTCCCTTAGCTTCTTTTGCTCAAAGCTAGAACTCTATCACTTGAGCCACATCACCACTTCTGGCTTTTTTGTTGTTGTTGTTCATGTGGTACTGAGGAGTTGAACTCAGGGCTTCATGCATGCTAGACAAGCACTCTGCTACTAAGCCACATTCCTGGCCCAGAAAGTTAATCTTTCTAAATCTAGTTTTGTCAAAATGGTCCTGCTTAATGGCCAGAAGTCTACAGAGTTTACAGAGTAGAACATAATGGATGACAGTAACATTTCCATCTTAGCTAATTACATGGACACTTTTGGAAATTGAGTAATGTTTATTGTGGATACCCATCTCCTGCCAATCCTGCACTGCCTGAATGTCACAGAATTTTATTTATCCCCAATTTTAAAAGAATGTTATATAATCCAGGAGCTTATTGCATTAACTCCTCCCTAAACAAGGGCAGAGATGCAAATAAAGAGGTTATTAAAACTGGCTGTAAAAGACATAGATCTTTCATTAAAAGTTTCCAGACAAGCAAAACACATAAGCTTAACTCAAGGAGATTAACATGGTTAGGTTAGAGGCTAATTGTGTTTTGCATCTAAAATGTAATAAAAGTTTGTACCCTTCAGGGGAAAATGCAGCTAAGGTTCATCAATTTTTACCATCTTTAATTCTGCAATCCCTGGAAAACTAATTCAGAGCAATAGAACGGCTAGTTAAGATGATAAATCTCTAATTAAACAAGGAGCTAGCTATCTTTTTAAATGAATAATCTGTTTCTAGATCTCAGTGTTTCTCAGTGTATTTAACTTTGTGGAGGGAGCAGCAAGAAATCAAGGCAGGTTCATAATCTTCAATATAGAGAGCTTGAGTTATTTTGGAAATGCTATTGACAGGGGTGTAAATTATTAATATAGTAATTTCCTAAAAGCAATTTTTGCCACTTCATGAATATGAACTTTATGAAAATTTTATTATAATTTTTCCAGCCAATTACTTTGTCAGAAGACTGCAAGATGAATTCTTTAAAACCCAAGTTTCCTACTAAATCATGATGAAATCTGAAATGCTTCAGGCTTTTCCATGAATGGAGAAGTGGTCCATGAATGAAGAAAAGATAAAATATCTAGATGGAGCATTTTCTTTGTTCTCCAAATGTGATTATTTTTTGCTGCTTGGTTTAGTTTTATAAAATAGCCAATAGTTAAAATTAATATATGATTAAAGATTTAATACCCACAATGTGTATATTTGTTACTAATATTTGATTTCACAATTATTGAACCATGATTTTGAATGAACCTTCATGGTTATTTCCAATCTTCATTACAGATTGAGAATTCAGTCTCCTGTATAAACAAGACCATGTAAAATGTAGATTACTTTTTTATTTTGTCACTGCAGATAATATCATTTAAAGCAAGTACCAAAGTCTGTAGAATATTATGTGTGTTTAGAATTGTAAGGTAAAACCTACTTAAAACCACTATTTTCCCTCCCTAAATTTAACTATTGTTAGCCTGCAAAAATTAGCATTTCACCTTAAAGAGGATTTGATAAGTAACACTTCTACATATAGAGGCAAAGACGTTACCTCTACCCTTGAAAAGGAGTGTGAAGCTATGTGAGGTGGCACATTTATAATCACAGCTTCTTGGGAGGCAGAATTTTAAGATGAGGTTCACAGCTAGCCAGAGTACAGAAAGGGCTTAACTCAAAACCAATTAGGTACAATGATACTCTCTGGAGACAGAAGTAGGAGATTGTGGTACAAGTCCTGACCAAACAAAATATGCTACTGTATGTGAAAAACAAACTAAAAGCAAATGGACTGAAGGTATAGTGGAACTCGTAGAAAGCTTGACTATCAAGCATAAGTTCAGTCTCTGTGTTCAGTCTGTATTGCAGAAAGAAATAAAAGAAGGAAGGAAAGGAGTGGGGAGGAAGGGAGAGAGGGAGAGAAAATAGGGAGAAAGGGAAGATGGGAAGGAGAAAGAAAAGTAGGAAAAGGGGAAAGAAGAGGCAAGAGAAGGAAAGGAAGAAAGGAAGAAACAAAGAAAAAATAAATCCACTGGAAGAAGGATTTTGTAAAAATGCAGAATCTGCAGTGGTAACAATGTTAAGGGGATTTATTATGAACTTGTATTTACACAGAATGTTGTGGCTTTAAATGCATATAGTTTTGCCACTTGGCTTCAAGCTAGAAAATCAAGGTCACTAATAAAGTTCAAGCTGTAATTTGATGTTGCTCCATTGTTGACATCTCTCATAATAAGTTTGGTAGACATTAAAAGTAAGAGCCAGGTAACAAGACAAAAACAAAACAAATAGGAATCATTGTGGTGAAATAGATCCTGGACCAATTGAAAGACAAGCTTCTACTAGTACTTCCAATACGGCTTTTCTGTTTTGTGTTGCTATAAAAGTAAAGTCTTCATTAGATATCTCTGGTGTTTACAATCCCCATAATGGAAATAAAAAGGAAATGAGATGTTCCATTTTTAATATTACACATACAATCATTTTAGAGTTTAGAGGTTAATTCCACCCACAAAAGTGGATGGAAGAAATTAAAGGAAACAATTTGAACATTTTAATACTTTTCACGTCTTTCAAGGAGAGAATTAGGCACCAAAACACAAAACAATTATGCATGTAATGTAAAATACATTCTGACTTTTTTAGAGGCAAAGAAAGAATAGTACTAAACTGTAAAGATTATCTTATATAAATTAAATGTCTACCCACATTTCATTCATGCAACAAAAAACTTTAGGACATCTGTAGTAAGTGGTACAGTCACCCACCTATCAATGGACATTATTATTAGTGAAGGGCTGAAAAGAAACAGCATAGATATGGCAAAATTTATGTTTTTCATCTAAACTCACTGTATTTAATTGTACTGTTATATTTATTTAGAGATCACTTGAATTCCCCAAAACATTTAACAGAATAAAAAATCTTGAATATTCAACTTGCAGCTAACTAGATACCAACCCAGATAGCATATAGCAGGATCTAATCAGAGAATAGTTTCAGGTTCTCTTTACCACCTTCTTCTTCAAATAGCACCTTCATATGTAAAAGGTAGGTTAATAGCATCATTTATTGTGTTCCTTTTCTTTCCCCAAATACTCTGCTAACTCATATCCTACACAAGGATATGGCTTCTAGTGGGCATAGTTTCACATAAAGATCCTGTGCCCCAAGGGCAAATATATTATGTGAAGTTTCAATATATGTGTCTTTTTAAGTTGATGAAATTCAGAAATGTAGCATTAAGTCAGGAGACTTCAGGAAAAAAAAAAGTATGTATCCTATAGACTGAATTGCGTCTCCTCTAAATTTGTACCAGGTAACTCCAGTCCACAATGTGATTGCATTTCAAAATAGAACTTTTTTTAGGAATAATTAAAGTCAAATGAGGTCAGCATGGTTGATGCCCTAAATTAAATAGGACTGATTTCCTCATAAGAAGAAAAAGAAAAGCTGAGCACAGTAGTGAAATTTGTAATGCCCGCTATTCTGGAGGCTGCGGTAGGAAGATTTTTGTCAGAGGTTGTGCAAGGCAAAAACTGCAAGACCCTATGTGAAAAATAACTAGAGTTTAAGAAAAGATCATTTTCAACATAGTGTCTTGTACATCTGATTGTTAACAATGGGTCAACCTGTGGTGGAGGGTAGTTTGGGAGGTGGGAAGGAAGGGATGGTAGGGGAAAAACAAAAGACAATGCTCGTTAGGAAATGTACTCATTATCTTACCCATGTAACTGTAACCCCTCTGTACAATACTTTTACAATTAAAAATATTTAAAAAAGATTATGAGCATGGCTCAAGAAGTCCTAAGTTCAATACAGTACCAAGAGGAAAAGAGAAAGGGATGGAATGAAAGAAAAAGAGGAAGGAGAAAAGAATAAAAAGGAGAGAGAAAGAACGAGGAAGAGATAGAGAAAGAGGAAGAGAGAGAGAGAGCACTCTGGGCCTGCTATATTAATACATAGCAAGTATAAACCATCTGAAATCATGAAAAGAACCAACATTTGGTTCCTCCAATACCAAAGTACCAGCAATAATGGCACATGGATCTTGAACTGTCAATCTCTGTTGAGAAAACCAATGCCTGTTGCTTAAACTATTGACTCAGTGAGTGTGAGTGGACTGGGGGAAGCCTTAAGAATTGTGCAGAACTAGCAAGGGTATCTCAAGTTCCTTATGTCTTCCAGACAGTCAGCAACATTTATGTTGTTACAGGGGGCTACAGAAAATGGTACAGGGGGGCCCATTGCAACAATGAGATGTACAAGTTGTGTCGAGAAAAGGAACTTTACAACTTTGGCTGTGTGTGGGGGGACAGGGGGAGTGGGGGAGTGGGAGATGGGAAGGGATGGGAAGGGGAAACAAAGGAGGAGGTAACAATGCTTGATAAGAAATGTACTCATTACCTTGCCCATGTAATTGTAACCCCTCTGTATGGTATTTTCACAATTAAAAAAAAAGAAAGAAAGAAAATGTCTTTGTTTTGTACCAAATCCTAATATAAGTGAATCATAAAACTGTTGAATTACCAGATTACTTTTAACCATCCAAAAGTTGTTCATTGTTGTTTCAGTATTTAAAGAAATACTTAAACATTAGTATTCTATGTAAATGTTATATTCTAGCAGCTTGAAGTATGAGCAGGTTTCAATAACAAGCACTAGAGATCATCAGAGTTAAAATTTAACAATATTAATGCCAAAATAACAATGTTAAAGAATCAAACTCTGGACATATTGCAGTATTTCCATTATGTGGTAACAATGTTTAGGCCACCTGGCATTTTAGTTGCTTAAGTGTTGTCTTTCTTTTATCGTCATCAAAACTGGCTTTGAGAAAGTGATTATCTTCACAAAAGTTAGGCTAAATTTCATTTGTAATCATGACCTAAGAAAACTTAAAAATTGTGTTTATAGAAGCATTTATTTAGGAGTTTGAATACAATCTACGTTCATGAACATACAGCATATTATCCACGCCAATCTAAAGTTTGAAAAGTAAATGAATGCATGATTATTAATGTTGACTTAGGTAACTCTAGTAATGTACAATGTGAATTTTTCAGTGGGGGAGTTTAATAAGGAATTTTCTTCTTTCTTTGTTGGGCTTGTATAGATCATTATCTTCATCATCTTTCTATCCAAAACAATAACTTTATGCATCAACAATAATACCAAACACTACACTTATAGAATTAATAAGGCATAGATACCACACTCAGGAACCCTGCACTGTTTGTGGGAAAGGAGTATCTTTAAATTAGAATGAATAATGCTGAGGTAGAAACTCCATATGAAATACTACGGGACACCAAAGAGCAGATGACAGAATCCAATTCAGTGCAGAGAAGTTTGGCAAAGTATGTGTCTAAGTAGCTATAGGCATGGGAAGACCCGGGGTATCCTAATTATGTTGTGTCAGAACAGTTCAGATGCCTTCAATAGAAAATCTTGATCAATTGGATGTAATAGAGGGCAAGTAGCAAAAATACAGTACAAATAGATTTTGAAACAAAACCTAACTTTCATATATTATCTGTTCTTATCCTCACTCTGTGTAATGAAAAGGAACTAATATAATAATATCAATCATAATAATAGCAATAATAATAATAATAAATAACTGGCTACTGTAGTGCATGCTAAATAAAATAAGAAAAATCTAGATCCGTGAAAATAATATGAGCATAAGAGAGTGTTTTCCTTAAAATTGTAACTTAGTGAGAATCTTTTGCTATCTTAAGATTTTTGATTAGCTTCTGAAGAAGACCCTGTAATTCCTCCAGCACATTCACTCACCAGGTAGGAGTCCTACTTTCCATTTTTACCCAGCAGAATCTGGGAGGTCATTGACAAAAATTAACCTCAAGACAAAAAGCTGTTCCCTTACATTCATATTCAATCCCAGCTAAGTATCCCTTTGATATTCTATATGAAACAAAGTAACATTCCTTTTGGGTTGCCAGCAAAAAAAATCAATAAATGATGACTGAATACATTTCTAATGAAGAACTCTTCCATCATGAACCTTTTTCCTGAACCAAAAAAAGAGAAAAGAAAAAACCACAAAGGCTGATTTACTCCTTAAGATTAGTAAAGTATTAGTTCAAATTATAAATATTGAGTATCATTGTACTTGTTTTACATAATTACTCTTTTTAAACTATGCAAAGATTATTATTTCAGATCTAATGTCATTCAGCCTACATTCTCTGAAGTTTTGCGATTTACAAATTTGAAAGAAACAATATAAATTAAGATAAATTAAGAAATATATATATATATATATATATATATATATATATATATAATCATAGAATCAACTCCAGAATTTAGGAATGATAAAAGTGAAAGTGAGAGAGATTCAATAGCTTATGCTAACATGCTTGTATTCAGGACAAATAGAGAATTGTTTTCTAAGTACTGAATGTTAGTTGTTTAATTTTGTGCTATGTATCTCCAAAGAACTTAATAAATGGGTTATAGAGGTTATAAGAATAGTATTCATTCTGTGATTTAAAATAGATTTTGACCAAACAAAATAGGTTTTGACCAGCAATAATTTGTACTTTGCCAAACACATCTGAATTTTTTTTAATTTGCTGTTTATGCCATAACCCTTAACATATTTAGAAATAGGATAATAGCCTTTAAAAATAAAGAATATAAAAATTTTAACAGGTATCTGCGGACACACACACTTACCAGGAAATTGAGAAGTAAGGATTTGAAGCCAGTTCTGGAAGAAGAATTCATGAGAAACTTATCCCCAGTTGACCATCAAAAAGTGAAACGTGGAGTTGTGGCTAAAGGGGTAAAAGCTAAGGGATAGCACTGAGCCCTGAGTTCAAGCCTCAGTATGGACACACACACACACACACACACACACACACACACACACACACACACACACACACCACACACAAATTGTTTGGAAACAGTATTTGTTGATTCTACATGCTAAAATGAAGGTATGAATCTTAATCATATTTCATTATCACATAAAATAAAATAGAGATTACTTTGTATCTCCAAAGAATTGGAGATCTTTATGCAATAGAGAATCTTAGAGCAAGTTAAGCAGCGTTGTGAATGAGTAGGGACATGGGAGAAAAAAGTTGGTTGGCCTAGGAAAATAATTTTAGTTATGACATTGAGGAAAAAGATGTTATCTTTTAATTTTGTATTATCTTTAAGGAGTTGTACAAAGAAATCTTCATTTAACAAAGCAGTTTATGAATACAGTGCACCTTGATTAATGTCACCCCATTCAACATCTTCACCTATCCCCCCTCCCCATCCCCTCTATCACTTTTCTTAATATTGTAGGATATACATTGAATTCTTGACCACATTTCCCTCCCCATGCCACTTCAGAGTAAATGTAAATGTAATGTAAACCTTTGTTAAATTTTCTTATTCTTTAGTGAAATTTGAGAAAATGTTGATAATATGTGATAGAAATATTAATTTATAGTAAATATTTGGCATCAATGGTCAAAATCTAAGTACACATACTACCACATACTAATCACTTTAAAAATGTGGTCTACGTGTCACCTATTTAATGTGCAATCTTGCTAATTACTTAGTATTTGAAAAGGCTTTGAAGATGAGAAGTGCTATATGTGTTAGTATTATTTGTGTACCATAGCCCCCATGAAATGAGTGTGTTTGCTAATGAAAGACCATCTTTCTAATCATTAAGGCTAATTAGTAGTTTCATGTCTTCTTCTGAAATTTAAATCAAAACTTTAAAAATTTGTGTTAGAAGTACAGTTTCCTAAAACAGACAGAACTTTCATTATATGTTCATATATATTCATATAATTGTATATTTAGGAGCTTTTTCAATATTTTATGTACATAGAACAGAGAATGTGTTTAACACTAGTATTTTTGATTGTGTAGACAGCATAGTTGGAAAATCAAGTTTCCAATGAGACTCAAAATCTAAACGAGTAGTGAAATTCCATGTATATGGATAGTAATAAATAGCTCAAATTACCAAGGCTTGGAGAATGACACAACGTAAAATTGTTGTCAAAACAAGTACATGTTTATTGCTAAACAGGATACATAATACTGGAAAAAGTTATTAGAAGGACTTTAGGAAAATTTAAAAATAAAAAAAAATTGCTTTCAAAACTCAGTTGTTTGAAATTTTGAATTGAGGCTTGTAACATTAATCCAGGAAAGTACATTAAAAAACTATTTAACAACTATTTATTTTTAATATATATATATTTGTTGTAAAGATACTCTACAAAGGGGTTACAGTTACATGAGTAAGGTAATGAGTACATTTCCTATCAAGCATTGTTACTCCCTCCTTTGTTTTTCCCCTACCATCATTTTCCTCCCCACCTCCCCAACTTCTCCCCCTACCCTGATACTGTAAAGTTCATTTTCAACATAATTTCTTGTACGTCTCCCTGTTACAATGGGTCAAGTCTAGAACTGAAAGTCCTCCAAGGGGTTCCAAAAGCCAAGAGAAAAACAGTAGACAAAGACAAATGGGAAATGCTAAAACATGATCTATAAATCTTTGGATTTGAGTATTCACTGTTATAAAGCTTTGGAATTGAATATTCATTGAGTGTTTCAGTCATTTGCTCAGCATCAGAGACGTTTCCTTCATGCTGAAGGATTTCTGGTTTAACATGAAATAGCCCCGATGATTTACTCTGCACAAGGATAGAAAGATAGTTTCTTTACAATTTTATTTTATTTTTTGCCACATGCTCTATTTTATATGGAGGAGATTATTTGCTGCAATTTTCTCTAGCTAATGTACCTATTATTTTAAAATTATTTCCCAGAGCTAATTAACTTCAGCAGGTTTAGTGCCTATCCTTCACCTTATGGCTTTTTACTCTGCTAATTGCTTGAACAATGCTTTCTGTCAAAAAAGATGATTACATTCTGAATATTTGTACTATTAAATTAAGTTCTACAAATATTTAGTTGTGGTTCTAATATGTTTAATGTAAAAACTCTTAAATAAAATTAATGTATAAAAGTGTTCATATTAATTTTGGAAGTATTTGAAATCATTTAATGCTGAAATTCTATTGTATATTTATTCTCAGATAAGTCTCTAAAGGGTAGCAAAGGGTGGAAAATGAATACAGTACCTAAATCAGGCTTTCTATTTTTTCTTAATTTATCTAAACTAGCTAATTATAGGAAGACTGGCTGAGTATACGTGACCTTTGAGTTTAAGATTAATTACCTTACAATGGTTCCTGACAATTAATTTTAAAGAATAGATTAAGTGATAGAGCCAATCATGATTTATATGATATGAAAAATTAAAAGATAATTAATAATGTATGTTATATAGATTCTAAATTGGCAAGGGATCAATTAATATTTTCCTATATATAGACTTAATGATTTTATTCATATATATATATATATTACACTTTTGTAATTTGAAAGTGATGGTATTCTCAGTGTAAATAATGTAACAAACCTATTGTTATCTATTATAAACAAATAATTTATAATTATGAATGGCCTCATCTAGCTACCAATTTTGTTATTAAGAAATTAGGAAGTGACACTGTGGCTCAAGTGGTAGAGTGCTAGCCTTGAGCTGAAGAGCTGAAGGACAGTGCTCAGGCCCAGAGTTCAAGATCCATGACTGGTCCTACACACACACACACACACACACACACACACACACACACACACAAACACACACACACAAACACACACACAATAAAAGCAAAGGGTTTTGGTTTGTTTATCCACTCATGAAAGTGTTTATATGTATATAGTATTTCCAAGAGATGGTAACAATAAATACATGTACTAAGTAACATATGAAGTTATAATTTATGTTTTGAATAATGTCACAATGTAGTGATAGAAAAAAAGCTACAATAAAATTTGATATAGAATTTGGAAAAAGTAGAAGCAGTGATAGAAACGCAAAAGTAATTGATGTTGAACTAGCCTAGGAAATGAAGGCAAACTTTGCCTAAAAGGTGAAATCTATGACTCTCAGTGCAATTACAAACCCATTGAGTATCTGATGGAATAATTGGACAGCACACACTGGGAGTAAAAAAAAAGCAAATATAAACAAAAATACAAAATTACTGACTGATGAAAGCTATGTGAAACATTTGCATTATATTTAGGAATAGGCCAAAGGGAAGTGACCCATATTTAAAAACAAGAAGGAGAAATCCAACTTGTGTGAAAATTAAAGTAAATTAAACTTTAGCTGTTCAAAATTAATTGTCTTAATAAGGTGATGGCTTGAATACAAATTTGAACTTTTACAAATTTTTGTGAAATATCATTATACACACATAATTTTTACATCAATTTTATTAGTAATGTTCGATCTTCGATAGTAAAACCCCAAAGAGTTAGCATTTCTACTTAATTCTGCCAATGAAAACAACTATTTTCTAGAGTACCAGAATTTCCTAGTTTTTTTAAAAAAAATTTAAGTTGATATGAGCAAGTTCTTGGTGTCAAATTTGTCCAGAACTGCTTCACTATTGTCTCCTATGTCAATACCAAAGTTGTTCAGACTGCATTTATTTTTACAGCAATTTAAGCAAAAGCAGTAATTAACAATTCTATTACAGCTTCTAAAGTATGAAGGCATTTGGAAGTTAAATCAAAGACTCTGGAGGGAATGCTTTAGAAAGTTGGGAAACATCTGCCTAGGACATATAAACATTTTATTCTCTTTCTTTGTTTTTATCATAGTACCAATAAGACAGTGATTCTAAAACCTGGCTCTGATGTAGTTGAAAACTTTCAGGACAGTAGACAACAATTATCTCAGGATTACTGGCAGCATTTTAATGTCAATGCATGCCAACTAAGAAAGCCATGAGTCACAGTCCTGTGGATTGCCTGTCTTCCAAATCAGCAAATCCATGGCCTTGCCAAGCCAGATAGGTGGTCTATGTAAAGACAAGCTTCCAAGTTTCTTCCAAGCTACATTTTCCTTGACAAAGAAAATACTTCTACCCTCAAGAATGTTGATAGCCCTTGGTTTTCAAAGAGGGCTTAGAAAGTACTAAACAGTCTTTAATACACTAAAATACTATGGCATAATGGGACACTTTTTTTTTAGATATACATCACTGACAATATTTAGTTCTCCTCCAGATCACAAATGAACTATATTATTTCCAGGTTTCTTAGAATTATCCTGTTCACTCCAAGAGGTGCATTTTTTCCCTCTTGGCAAGATAATACCAGAAGATTTTTTAATTTAAAAAATCCAAATTTAGATGATATATGCATCCTTTTCAAGTACTTTTACCTTTTCATGGTATGGAATAGCTTCACCTCAGAGCACGCAGTTCAACAGAAAACATAGAAAGCTTCAAACCTTTTATGTGACATGGTCATTTCCCAAGAATGCTGCCAGCTTTGTCCTGAGAGGTAGTTAACTCTATATAAGCATTAATTCAAGAGGCAAAGATTATTGAGGGCTATTTTGAAAGCTGGACATTGCGTCCAGTAAGATAACTCTCCTTGCATGAGGAAATCCAGCAAAGTTATTCATGGATAGCTATAAAAATACTTTCCTTAGTTAGTAAAATGTAAGTGCAGAAAGCACTTTAGAATGTAATTCTGTTTTTAAGGTATGAATAAGTCAGCAAATGAAGCCCAACAAAGTACTTTAAGTGAAAGTTAACATTAACAAAAATACTCACCCAATCCTCTGTCTGAAGTTGTATGGATTCCATTCAAATTGTAGTTCAGAAATAGTAAATCAATTGTTTGAGATCTGAGTATGTAGCTCATTGGTAAAAATCTTGGCTAGCATATATATGGGTTTGGTCTCTAGCACTAAAAATAATACGTATTTGTATGGTAGAAATAATATTTCTTTAAATAGTATTTAGTGAATTATGTATAGTAACTAATTCATTTACAAATAATAGCTTTAACTTAACATTTTGACTTTCTTTAGATTTTAGAAACAGGTCTCAGTAGCCCAAGCTGGTCCCTAACACATGATCCTCCTGTTTAGCTTCCCATGTACTAGGATTATAGATGTGCAGTTAAGATAATTTAATAGTAAGTTGTTACATTAAATTTCATACACTAAATATTTTGAAATCAGATTTTCTTCTGATTTGTGATTTTTCCATTTTACTATAAAAATCTTATCTAGAAGTAGACAGACTTAGGGGCTGGGAAGGTGACTCAGTGGTAGAGTGCTTGCCTTGCATGTATGAGGCCCTGAGTTCGATTCCTCAGCACCACATGAGCAGGGAAAAAAAAGCCAGAAGTGGCACTGTGGCTCAAGTAGTAAAGTGTTAGCCTTGAGCTGAAGAGCTGAGGGACAGTGCCCAGGCCCAGAGTTCAGGCCCCACAACCAGGCCCACCCTCAAAAAAAAAGAAAGTAGACAGACTTAATCAAGTATTATAATGTAGTTACATTTTTATCCTCTATCAGTAAGTCATTCTCTTTACCATGAAAAATATTTTATCTATAAATTTACCAAAATGTAGAAGAAAATGTTAAGAATTTTTCTCCATATTAACCAGTAGCTAACATATTTTGCATTTAAACTTACAAAATTGTTACTTTGAAAGGGTCAACCTTTCTAAAGTTTGACTTGTAGAAGAGAGTAGAATTAAATAAGTACATTTCTTTTTAAACATTGTTACTCTCTCCCTCATTTTCTCCTGCTTACCCTTCCCTACACCCCTCTCCCCCAGGTTATATAGTTCATTTCCAACTTAGTGTCAAGTGAATATCACTGTCGCATTAGCTCACTCTTTGTCCTGCTGTTTCTGTGATTGCCTTTCCCTTCCACAGATCAGATAAACTTATATAAGACAAAGGAAATCAAAATAGAAACAATAGAAATAACTGCGTAATTACCTATGTAACCCCCGTTTATCACCTTTACAATAAAGATACATAAAAAAGAATGAGTAAATTGAACTGCCAATATAAACTCATGAGACCTGCTGTTAACTTTGAATTGTGAAGGTTCGAACACTGGGAATCTAATTAACTTATAAACATAAATATCATCAGTACTTAGCATCAGTCCCAAATAAATATATATCCATTTATGAGAAAAGAATTAATTGTACTTTAGCATAATTCCACATTCATTAGTGGCCTGCAATAAGCCAAGAATTGGATACAAAGTTGAAAAAGAGATGATGTGTTCCAGAATGTGTGTGTGTATATATATATATACATACATATATATATATATGTATGTATATATATATATATATCTTTCAGCAGGTGGAACTAACTGAACATGTCCTCATTCCTGGTTTTAGGGTTGTGTGTATTTGACCAAGCACACAGTAATAGAAGAAACACACAGAAATGAGCTTGATGTAATTCTCAACATGTAAATCAGGATGTTAGTAAATAACAATTTGTTTTATGACTTTATATGGTTTGCTTGGTTCATTTTCAACCATCTAAAATTTATTTTAAAATGAGAAATTTCTGACCAATAAACCATGTACTTCCTATATCTTTGTACTTCCTATCTTCTCTGCCTAGATAAATATCCTAATACCTTCCTGAGACTGGAGACTAACTTTCTCATTTCAAATATATCTTTCTCAGATCTGTTTTAATGCCTCTTTGACCATAAAGTACCCCTCAAATATTTTATTTCATTATCTTACATAATTATTTAATAAAAGTAAATAAACTTTAGGATTATCTTGTTTTCTGATTACCATGCTGACCCCCTCATTAAAGATGACAATCTATTCATTTGATTTGGCCAGATGACTTCAGAATCCAATGTAGAGAATCCCTACTCGTCATTGTTTCCTTCCTTATTTCTTTGAGGTTGTTTGTTTTCACTTTTCTGAGTGTTTTAAGGTTCAAAATAACTAACCATTTGAGCAAGAGCAATTTCATTTGGAAACTACACAGGTTCATCATTGTAGTTTTGAGAAAAATCCAAAAGAGCATCTTAAAAGCAACTTAATCCTTTGTCTGGTCCTTAGAGTTTATAATACTCCCTGCTAGCTAGGAGTGTCAAGGCTTCCTCCTGGCAGACTCCCAGTCTACCCATCAATTATTTAGTGGGCTTTTTCTATGAAAAAGTTGCTCTGAAAGTATATACTAAGCAATCATGGTACTAAAAGGAGCTTATGTACTTACAATGGTGATGAGCTTCATAATCATCTATTCATAATACAAGGTAGAATGAGTGTAAAGCGATGTGATCTCTTTTGCTTCTAGTAATGTCCTTTACTCATGAGAGTCTTCAATTCTGTTGTACTATTTAAAAAAAATCATGGGTGAATTTAATCTTTTGTATTTTAAGATGTTATGAAAAAAGACTTTCATAGGCATTCATACTGTTCACGTCACACAGAGACAGTAATAAGGTAAAAAAATTAAAGTTCTAAAAATGTGTAGGAAGCATTCTTGAACACACAAGATGGAAGTAGCAGGTGGGAATGGGAAAAAGGTACTTAGGAGAGACGGAAATACACAAAACAGAAAGGTGTGAGCCAAGGAAGTAGTGGCTCATTTTAACTGATTCCTCTGTTAGGTAGAAAGCTAGATCATGGAGAACTTTTGGTCTTGAATGAACGTAATATATTCTGTTTCTATACAAATAAAATTGTACACTTTGTTGTATATTCTTTATTACACCTGCTCTGTGTGAATAAGACTGTATTTGCAATAAGTAATGAAAAATATTAATTACTTATTATTAATGAATTATATACTTATCAGAGTCAGCTTTGATAAGAAATACATAATTTCAAATTGAAAATATTTCCATGTCATTAGTGCCTAAGGTTGAATGATGTCTTGCAGTTTAAATATTCCTTGTGAATTTGAAATAAATACTGACCACATAAAGCTTTCAAAGAGATTTCTGAAATTTATTTCAGAAAATCTTTTATTACAAAGGCTTCTAAAGCTTTTTAACATTTTAGTTTACAAGTTTCTAAAGGATATACAATATTACACTATCATATTAATCTTATATTAAATGTGCACATTTAATTGTTTATTAATTTGAATTATTTAAAATTAATAAATTTAAAATTAATAAATATACCAGATAATCTATTTCATAAAATTATAATTTTATGAAATAGATTATCTAGTATATTTATCAAAATTGAATGATTTCTTTAGTTTTTTTAAAAATTAATTTGCTCTACATTTTGATTGGATACATACTGAATTTGTTTCCTTAGGATTTAATTTTGGATCTCTTATTAACATTAGATTTTATCTTTTCTCTCCATGTGCTTAAAATGCTTGCTAGAATGGATGATTATATACTTGAAAGGCTACCGACAGACAACAGATATGAAAAAATACAGCAAAAACTTATCTTTAAAATGAGCTTGGAGAGAGGCCAGACAGAGGAAGATGCTCATCTTACAAGACTGAACTTTTTCAACATTATGTGAGGGAAAGTAGTTTGTCTTTCCTTACAACCTGTGCAACACTCTGAATATTTGAAAATATAGACATTAGAAGATAGATATTTATAAGTCACAAAGTCGACATCCCAATGAACCTGTGAAATAGCACTCCAATAATTTTTGCCTATAACATTTGTCAATTGTTTCTTCTTGTAGGACATCTAGCCATGTTTTGATTTATTCTTCATACATAGAAATACTTTCTGGAAATATCCCTTATTGAATTAATATTTCCTTTTTTGTGTCTTAATTCTGACAAAATAAAATGCATTACATATAATACTCTTTAAATGTTCTTTGCTGTGAAAAAATGTGTACTCATTCTCTGATATTTTTCTTCTTTAATTGTGATCTTTTCTAAAAAATAACCTTATTTTACTTGCTGATAAATAAATTGGGTAATTTACTTGATTTAGCATTTTCTGAAATATGGACCATTTTTTTAAAGTCACACATCTGGCTATTCTACATTTTTTGTGTACTAATTCTGAGGCTTGAACTTAAAGCCTAGATTCTGTCTTTGAGATTTTTGCTCAAGTTTAGCACTCTATACTTGAACCACAGGTCCACTTTTGGCTTTTGTGGGGTTCTTTTTTGGTTCTGGTAGTTAATTGGAGATAAGAGTCATGGGCTTTCCTTCTTGGGCTGCCTTTGAATCACAATCCTCATTTCTCAGTCTTCTTATTTGATAGATCTATACGTGTGTGCCACCTCTCCAGGCTATGCTTTTGAATGTACATTTTGTCATTTAAAAGGTGAAAGTACCTTAAATTGTTATCATTGAACTAAAGACTGATCTCTCTGAAGTCAATTCATGGCATGTTTTTCTTAAGAAAAATATTTTTAAATTATGAAGTTGTTTTCTTACTTTTCTAAATTTTTGGTTTGTGTTACGGTTTGGATATGAAATTTTCTCCCAAAAAGAAATTCATTGAAAGTTTGGTGTGGTTGTGAGGGAGCTGGAAACTTTAAGAAGTTGGGCCTAGGTGGTGGAGGTAGGTTATAGGGTGGAGGGTTGGGAGATGAAGTTGGGGAGGGTAGATCATGTAGGTATTTTTTTCTTGGCCCATTCTTCTCTCTCTATGCTTCCTTGGTTGTCTGGAAGAAAACAGAATTTACCTCACACTCTCACTGCCATGATATACAGATTCACTGGAGGCCAGGAAACCCAGGGTCAAGTGATTGAACAATCAGATACCATGAGCTTAAAGTAAATTCTGCCTCCCTTAAGTTGTTTATGTCAGGTATTTTGTCACGTTGATGAAGCATCTCACTAATACACTGTTTTACTTTCAAACCACCAAACAAATTTTAAAGGACTCTTATTCTAGTCATGATGTGAATAAATTTCAGCATTACAGAATTCCAAGCAGCTATGATATACTGGTTGAGATCTGAATTATGTTAAGAAAGTCAGTTTAGAAATCCCATGTGACTATGAATGGGTAGGAAGACATGAGCATTAAGTTACTACTTAACTACTTGGTAAGGACTTGTTAGGGAGTGCAGAAAGGTCCCAACAATTCGATAAAGTCTATTTGGGGTTTCTTTCCTTAAATACTACAAGAGTAGCTATAAATGTAGTTATAAAGAAATGCTTTAGTTATCTCTATTCATTCTGATCAGGAAAAGAAAGCCCAGTAAAACTAGGAAGAAAAGAAAGAAAGAAAGAAAAGAGAGAGAGAGAGAGAGAGAGAAGGAGGGAGGGAGGGAGGGAGGGAGGAAGGAAGGAAGGAAGGAAGGAAGAAAGAAAGAAAGAAATTCATGAAACAAATTGTTTAAACAGGTGGACCCATTGCAACAATGATATGTACAAGACATTATATTGAAAAACAAACTTTACAACTCTGGTGCATGGTGGGGGGATGGGGAGGGAGGGTTACATGTGAAGGGACTGTAAGGGAAACAAAGGAGGAGGCTACAATGCTTGATAAGAAATGAACTCATTACCTTACTCAAGTAATTGTAACCCCTCTGTACAGTATTTCCACAATAAAAAGGGTGAAAGAAAAAATACTTTATTCATAGACGTTTATCAAAACAAAGAAGAACCTAACATAAGTCCGATAATTTTCTCTGTTGCCACCAAGCATCTCTCATTTATGTTGAATCATTAGTACCACAGGAAAGTGAACACTTCCCAAGGGAGAGTTAGGCATTTGCTAAGAAGGTGATGAATCACATCAAAGTTTATGTTACTTTATAAATGAGATCATGATAGTGGTAATAGGTTATACTTAACAGTGCACACCTTTGTATGCTACTTAAAATTGGTGTATATTTGAAGCACAATACCTAGGCTCTTCTGAAAATATATAAGAACGTGGTATTTGCATACAATTTTAAATTTATTCAAATAATGGGAAATATGATTGAAGAATAGTCACTATCCCCCTAAAATATCATAATTTGCATTTTAGCTTTCATCTTTGTTTCTTTTTTAACAAAAAATCTTTGTTAACTTATATTGTTTTATTTACTGTTGAACAGAGATTTTATTTGATAAGGATTTCTGTTTTCTAAATTCATATCCCATAAAGAAGTCTCAACAATATAATGGTGTATATACATACATATATATATATATATCCATGTAGATATATATGTATACATAAAGAGATGGACAGAGAGAGAGAGAGAGAGAAAGAGAGAGAGAGAGAATTGAACAGTTATATATGTTTACAACTTTATGCATTTTAACCTAACCTCAAAGACAATAAATCTTTTTCACGGCTTCAATGTGTGGTATTTTTAAAATAATTTTTATTGAGATTAAGTGATTACATAAATTTTACAATTTCACAGTATTGTGTGATGGTGATACTTAAAGTCACAAACACATTTGAACCTTTACAAGGCAAATTGTTATTATCATGGTCTATAATGTTTGTGAATTGTATAATTCAACACAACCATTTCTTCCACATCGGGTGATATGTACATTTCTTTCCTTTTTTATTGTGAAAATACTGTACAGAGGGGTTACAATTACATGGGCAAGATAATGAGTACCTTTCTCATCAAGCATTGTAGCCTCCTCCTTTGTTTCCCCTTCCCATCCCTTCCCATACCTCCATTTCTTTCCTTTTGCTTAGTATAAGCTGTTGCCTCTTTCCCTCTCATTCCCTTCATCCCATTGATGCCCTTGATTTGCTTAGTTTGTTTTCATTCATGTCCAGTACAGCTGATAGGGCCCTCTGTTGAATATTTTCCACTGTTTCCCTCTGATTTCCTCCTAGCTTCTTTCAGATGTGTGTGTGTGTGTGTGTGTGTGTGTGTGTGTGTGTGTGTGTGTGTGTGTGTGTGTCATATATGTGGTCAAAATCATGGAGTCATTTACAGAAAATATGACAAATTGAGTGGAGGTCCTTTGTTTCTTGAGTCCTGTTTACTTTGTCATATCTTCTTGCTGGAATTATTCTTCATGCAGAGAAGTGTACTTTCTAGGCAGAAGAGCTCTTGTTTATTTATTTATCAATAATCACCAACTACTTTCTGCAATACTGGTCTGAAACCTTAACTTAGTGGACATATAAATCAAGGCACATTTGGGAAGACAAAAGAAATGCTGGTTATTTCAGAAAGATTTTTTCATTAAGATTTTTTGCAATTATTGGAAATGCTTGAGAATAAAGATGAATATAAAATTGTTATGCTTCCAGTAATTGGAAGTCCCAATTCCAGAGCTAATTGTGAAGAATGCTTAGATATGAACTCATATATGATGCTTACCCAGGGATTTTAAGGAAGAAGACCTGAGTTAGCCAGGCATGATGGGCATGACAACTCCTACTTGATCATAGGTTTTGAGGTCTAGTAGACTGATCCACAAAAGAGAAATGCAGGTTCAGCTCTATCTGACTAGATATGCATTGAAAAGTGTAAATCTATAAAATGTAGTACAAAGCAGTTTTGTCTCCATCTTTATCCATTTCAAAATTGCTGAAATTAAGTAAATATTAGGTTATGCATAGTATGGATTCTTTGAGTTTTGTAGTTGGTATAAAATAATATGAACTGATAATTTTCAGTCAGAACACATCTATGTTCCCAGGGTATGTGTCTATGATACCTTACAAACTATAATGGACAAAATTCCAAGTGTTATTCTTCCTGCTTTGGTATGTTACAAACTTGTGTGTATCAGAAGGTCAGGTTTGGTGGGAAAATTCAGTTTCTCCTTTTCCTTATGTGCTTATGTAATTTCTGAAGAGGTTTACAAAACAGAATGTATGGTAAGGAGAAATACAAAGAAAAACATATTCTAACTTTGTGTTTCTGTAATCTGACATCTATGCTTGTGTTTTCTGTGCTTGGCAGATCTTCAAAGCTGAAATCTTCTTTATTTTTCTTGGACATATCTACCCTAGCAATACCCACCTGCATGCTTATTTATGCAGGATACACATTCCTTTCTTGAATTCCTTTGTCTTCTCCTCATCCTGAATTGCGTGGATCAACAGCAAGTGCTTCTGATAAAAGGCCCCTAAGTCATTTCAAGTTGGTCCTACTCTGGACATGCTATCTGCCTCTGTTGTTGGAAGGACAATATACTAATAAACTCATTCTTTATGCCAGTGGCTCAGAGGTCCCAACATCATTTGCCATCAGTACTGCAGATGAGCATTAACAGTGCAATAAACACATGTAAAATAAAGGAAATATGTAAACCATTTCAAAGCATGTGGAGTCAGTTCCAATGTGATTTATGAAGGAAGGAAGGGCCTTGTGATTTGGGTTTCACACTTGAGATTCCATTTAACATTACCAACATTCCCAAAGTTAAAATGACATGCATAAAGTTAGATTAAATTACTAATTCTTTGTCTGCAGAAATAGATCTTTCAAAAAATTTTGGTTCTATAACAAATTCAAACTAAGGACCCTTAAAATCCATTACTGAAACATATTTGGATGAACTGAAACAGAAGCCAGTTTATTAGTTTACTCTCTAAAGAAGCAAAAGCTGTTTCTGTTTGAGTCTCCTGTAACTCACAGTCTTTATTGAAGAGAAAATTGATAGAGATGATGAAACTGATTTTCTGGAAATAATTGAAAGCCATAATTCAAGCATTTTTAACCAAATTTAATTTAAAGTGCTAGTTTTTACAATTTCAACAGGACTTTTTGTTAATTCATTACATGGCACTTAGTGATGTATTTCATTAATAATTCTTAAATTTTGTGATGCTAGTTTTTACAATTTCAACAGGACTTTTTCTTAATTCATTACATGGCACTTAGTGATATATTTCATTAATAATTCTTAAATTTTGTGATAATAGATTTTTCTAGCTTTCTTGCATGTGTGTGCATAAATGTATGCACCTCTCTCTCTACCTCTCTTTCTTTCTCTCTCTCTCTCAAATACATACATACTGACAATTTCTTTCCTTTCACTAAAGGTTCATAGTTGATGGACTTGTACTCTTATTTTTTGTCAGTGCTCTTACTGCACTTGCCAATTTAACTGCTGAGGGTGAGCAGGCTGACAAGTTCATCATAATCAGCATCTATTCCATTTCCATTTTATACTCAAGGTCTATTGTTGCCAATTCATTCAAGAAGGTGTTTTTATTTAAGTGGTGCTTAAGTGCTGGCTTCTGTGCTCTGTGAATGCAGTTCTTGCCGTGAATGATAACTGTAGAATTGTGCACTCCATGTGATTCTAGTCTCTTGTCTATTTCTAGTGCAGACTCATCAGAGAATTTCCTTTCCTCTAATGTAACAAGTGTTTATCGGGCTAGCATTATCTTCTAGTGCTTTGTAAGCCGTGATGTGGGATTCAGAGGACTACTATGAAAAATCTCTCTTATCAAAATGTTTTAAATACTTTGGGGGCTTAAGAATCACAATCGATAGAGGAGATTCATATGCACAGCAAATAAGACAATTATGTGACATAGAATTTAATTTTTCAGATAATGAAAAATTGAAGGCCTTGAGCATGTCTTATTACCTTAGCTCTCTGCTGCATATTAGACCCATGTTTTTCATAGCTGTTTACATTAAATCCTATTCCTTTCCTTCCTTTCAGAATGTTTCATGATAGTGCTTGTAGCCATGGTTGTATTGTAGCAAAAGTACTTCCTAAAATATAGTCAGAAGTAGCAGTGATTATCAGTGTAAGAAAAAACACAAAACTATTCTTTACACTTTTTTGACAAAAAAAGAACTCCAGATTTTTGCAAATTTCTAGATTTTATTGCATTCTTGTCATGCTATTGGTATTTGGGTTTAACACCAGAAGATGCTTTTTGAGTATTTATTTCTTGAAATTATATTCGTTCCTCTTCCAAAGTTGTTGAGAGATTCTCTATTATCCCTTATATACTTCAGGGATTCTGCATAGTAAAAATACCAAAATCCTCTTTGTTCTCTCAATAACAATGTTGAGCTTGTATCCAGGAACACAAAGGGATTCATTGCTTTTCTCTCCAACACTCAGAGAGTTCTTACAGTTAAATGCAAACTAGATTAACATTGGAATATTAGAAGTGTGTAATTTTTGATTACTTGTTTCAAGGAATTGCTTCTGCAATATATATATATATATATATATATATATATATATATATATATATTCCAACTTAGTTATCCATTACTGTTTGCATAGTCTTATCTGGTTGTTTTCAATGTTTTTTCACCTCTACCAATCTATCTTTTATTGTTCCTACATTATTTAGAATAATGCTAAAGTACAAATCACTTCCCTGATCAGAAACCTCAGTGGCTTCTTAGTGCTTACAGGAAGAACCTGAGCTTCTTAGCATAATTGTCACATTCCTTCACATCAAATATGCATTATCTTATCTACTATTCTCTTAATATACAGAGAACTAAAAACACCTTGCACAACGTATTGTTTCCTGGATGATTCAGTCTATTTTACCCTTGAACCTTGCTCATTCTGTTTTTGTGTCTTAAGGCTATTTCTACATTGTTTCCTGAGGATAGTTTACCATCTTTCAAGGACTAAGTTAGCTTCCCCAGCTCTCATTCTTTATCCTTTGGGGGGAAAATTTCTCTGTCATATACTCATAATTTACTTTGTACATATTCTTATTAGAGAAGCTATCATATTGTACTCATATTATTGTTCTATGTTCATATTTTATCTTTCTGAGTGCTAGTATAACACCTCTGATTCTCTGAATGATACATCTAACAAAAAACACCTTGATAGAGATAGGAATATAGTCACTGCTAAAATGCTTGCATTATGTGAACATGGTCCTAAGGTCAAACCTCAGTTCTGCCAAAATGAAAGAAACACTTTTCTTTTCAATGTACTGCAATAGATGTACATTGGAATCCATCTTCAGTGTTAAGATATAGAGTTTCTTATTTCTAATATTTTGTCCTAGAGCAAAGAGATCTTGTGTGCTTGATGTTAATTATCATTGCTGCTCACTATTAAAAGATTCCTTTGAAAGGTTATAAACATTTTGAAGGCAGAGATGATCCTTCCATTTGTGTGCCCTGATGTTTTGTGAGCAGAAATCATCTCCAAATGGAGATAATGAGGTGAAAGAGCATTAAAACTAATACACCTAAGCCAGGGGCCCAGTGGTTCATGTCTGTAACCCTAGCTACTTAGGAGGCTGAGATCTGAGGATCACAGTTTAAAGCCAGCCTGGACAGGAAAGTCTGTTGAAACTTTTTTTTTAATTGTGAAAATATCATACAGAGGGATTGCAATTACATGGGCAAGGTAATGAGTACATTTCTTATCAAGCATTGTTGCCTCCTATGCTCCCCTCCCCCAAGTTGTAAAGTTCGTTTTTCAACATAATGACTTGTACATCACATTGTTGCAATGGGTCCACCTGTATCCCTATTTAAACGATTTGTTTTTCCCTTGAAATTCTTATCTCAAGTTAACCACCAGAAAACCAGAAGTGGCACTGTGGCTCAAGTTGGTAGAGTGCTCGCCTTGAGCTGAAGAGCTGAGAGACAGCACCCAGGCCCAGAGTTCAAACCCCATGACCCACCAAAAAAAAAACCCAAAACACAAAAAACAAACAATAAAAAACAGATATGCTTGAGCTTTTATAGTTACAGATAAAATACAACATCTCAGCTTTATTCTAGTTATTGAGTAATTCCTTCACACTTAAATTTTGAAACATCAAGATTCAAAAAAAGATTATGATCTTTTCTTAAGAAGAGATCCAGTTAAAAATTATATTAAGTGAAGTAAGCCAGGCCCAAAGAAACATAGGTCCCATTGTTTCCCTTATTTGCAATAACTAGTATATATCTGATACAAGCAGAAATGGTCAGATAAGTTGATGTTAGGCGAAATGAACCCCAAGATAAAGACTCAAATGGTTTTTCTTTCTTGCTATTGTTTCTAGCATATTTATAAGATGATTTCTTTGTTGTTTGTATGTCCCTCCCACATGGTATAACTTCTGTTCTCACTGTATTTGATGTTGGTATAATTTGTGGAGGGAAAGGTAAAAAGACATAGTTTAAATAGGGATACAGGTGGACCCATTGTAACAATGAGGTGTACAAGAAGTCATGTCCAAAAATGAAATTTACAACTTTAACGTGGCAAGTGGGGTGGGGAGATGGGATAGGATGGGAAGGGGAAACAAAGGAGGAGGCAACAATACTTGATAAGAAACATACTTACTACCTTGCCCATGTAATTGTAACCTCTCTGTATGGTATTTTCACAATAAAGAAAAAGAAGAGATCCAGTATAGTGGTAGTTTAGACATATTAATTATACATTTTAAAAATTGTATTGTTATAATAAAGGTAATGAACAGTTACATAAGTCAGATAAATAATAAATTTCTTTTTGGAAAATGTCACCCTGTCCCTCCCTCTCTCCCAGTTATTCCCTCCCCTGTCTATCTAAAAGTTGTATAGTTCAACATTGTGTCCTGTGCTATATTTGTTTACCTTTTTCCCCCCATTTCTGTGACATTCCTAAAGACATATACATGTTCAAATATAACAAAACCAAAAACAAATTAGCAAAAATGGAAAAAATGGCTCTTTTTCATTTGCTGGAGTTCATTTCATTAAATATTATTTTGTAGGATAGGTGCAGATGAGCATTATACCTTTCAGTCCCTCCATATTTTTAATAACTTGTATTTCTTTGTTTTATCACTTTTTTGTAATACTGTATCATGGATATTTATATTTCCACTGAATGTGTATCAATCTCTTTTTTTATAAGTTGGTTAATAATTTCTATTTATTAATAATCCTATTGTGTTGGTTATTAATGATTATTTGATTTAGACTACAAACTTTTAAACCTTGTTATATATCAATAATGCAATACCATTGCTAGGATCTGATGTATAAGGCCATGCTATCTAGAAAATGGTTAAAATTTACTTATGATAGAAAACCAAAAACAAAACAAAAAAAAAAACCGTGGTTAACCAAAACAGATTCTTTTATTCTAAAGAAATGCAACCAGCAGATTGAATCAACCTTGAATAGTAGCCATAAACCACAAACACCACAGCATCACTCATTGCTTTCTCAATTGTAAACAGTTCAGGGAGATGTAAGCTTAATAGTCCTGGCAAACTTGTTATTTGGAAGTACCTTTTCCAATGGAGTTCTGTTACTCTGTTCTATAGTGTGTAGTATTGACTAATACTGAAATGGGCACATTCTAGCTTCCACAAATGGGGATAACCATGCAACTTATATTATGTCTCGGGACATGGCTTACTTCATTTAATATATTTTTTCCAATTCTTTCCATCTTCTTATGAATGATACAATATAGAATTTCATTGAGTATATATACCACATTTTCTTGACACATTTGTTTATTCAAGGTCATGTGGGCTAATTCTATATCTTGGCTATGGTAAATAGTGCTGCAATGAACATGGTTGTGCTGATAGCTTTAGTTTTGTGCTCTATTGGGTAAATGTGCAGGAGTGGAATCTATGGCTCATAGGGAAGCTCTATAGTTAGATTTTTTAGGAACCTTCATACTGCTTTCCAGAGTGGCTAAACAAATGTATATTCCCACCATTAGTGTAATAATACATAACCTAAAATTAAGATAAAGGAGGGAAGGGGTTGCTTGGATGGGGTTGGTGAGAATGTTGAAAGGGGAGACATTGATTAAGATGCACTTTATTCATTAAGTTTTTTGGTAAAGGCAACAACTTTTGACAACTACTAAAAGCTAATGAACAAATTCTAAAATATTACTGAAATGGTGTATTTGCTACAAAGAATGGAATATAGCCAGATGTTGTCAATGCTCCAGACTGGGTCAGTCTTTTGCACAGACATTCACGATATGGTTTATTGTATCATTATAAATACACAATCATTTAATTTCATTATTTTGCCTGTGTCAACAAGGAATAAGAAGCTACAACATGCGATATCTGAGAAGATTGTCTAAGGTGAAAAGGAGAGTGAGGTTTTACATGTTTCTACAACCCAGTTGGTTAATAAAGTGTGAAAAGGCCCTTGGCTTTGATGTTCTCTGGGTTTATATACTGGCTTTGTCAGTTACTAAAGATGTGACTTAAAAGCATGTTGCTTTACTTTTCAAGTGGGAATAACAATAACACCAATTTTATAATGCAATCATAGACATTAAAAGAGATAATTATGAAGAAGTTGTCAGCAGAGCCTGGTATATAATAAATATTCAGCAAGATGTGGCAATTATCTTTTTAACATGGTCTTAAATGCATTCATTTTCTATTACATATCTATTTCTTCTTCTCTGTATGCCTCAGAATCAGTTTTGCTATTTGTGCTCTATATTTTATGTCTAAAGTGTGAGACATGGAAATACATTTAAGGCAAATATTCAGATACAAATTATTTTCCACCAGTGATTGATGTTGAAATAGTGGGTGGCTGGCATGGACAAGAACTGAACACCACACACTATCATCACTGAGTTCCATCAAATAGATCTGATGATTATCTGGGAAAGTAATGGTTTCTTTGGTGAGTTGAAAATATAAAGCAGGGTTCAATAATCCTAGCTACTTAGAAGGCTGAGTTCTGAGGATCACAGTTCAAACCAGTCTGGGAAGAAAAGTCCATGAGACTCAATCACTCAGAACTTGTGGCTCAAGCAGTAGAGTGCTAACATTGAAACAGAGAATCTTAGGGATAGCACTCACACCCTGAGTTCAAACTCCAGGACCCACAGCACCAAAAAACAAAGCACACACACACACACATACACACACAAAACAAATAAAAACAGAAACACACAACAGAAAGTTCACTTTACTGTGCAATCTCGAGCTATATTCTATAAACTAATATATTTATATCATTTTCATATATTATTTGAAGTACATAAAGGAATTAACAATGTTGATTTTTGTAGTTATTTGACCTACTTACAATATCCTTAATCTTTTAATACTAGTCTTTACAGCTGAAGAAATATATATATATATACACATATATATATACTCAGATAATATGAATCTTTAATTTTCCATCCATGTAATTGAATATTGTTTTAAAGGTGATTCTATAGCTATACATATTTTTCCACTATAGCCCCAGAAGGTGCAGAATCATATAAATGACTTGTGACATTCAGAAATGTTAAATGCTTGTTAGGAACACTTCCCAATCACCACCAGAGTTTTGCAATGCACACTAAGTCAATATCTATCATAAATAAGTTATATGGACTATCTAAGCCATCAGTCTAGGAAGACATATTGCTGGAGGCAGGTCCTTCCTAACAGCTTCATATCCGTATTCACTGAAACATACTTATGTTAAATCAGAGTGCAGTCTGAGAAATTGTGAATTGTTGACATAGTGTTTGAAGAATCAAACAGTTCTGCTGAGAGCACAACTCTATTATACACTCTCAAAATTTCCACCTGTAATGTAATTCCTTACATTGAAACTTATTTCTGAAGCTATCCACCTGTGATTTCTGAAAGTATTAAAATAAAATGATTTGGAATCTTTCCTAACTGCAAAACCAGAGAAATGTGAAAACACTGTATTTCTATTCATTCATGAATCACGAGCCCTTTCACAACTTAGTTGTTTGTTCTGTCTCCATTAACTCACATGTAAAATAGGGGTGATTAAAGGATATAGCTCACAGACCTTTAGAGAAATTTTAAGGAAATAATGAAGTGTCAAACACAGAATCTGCATCATATACTCTATCACTTCCTTTCAATAATTTTCTTTCTTCATTTTGATGTGTGCATATGTGCTGGTTCTGGGTCTTGAACTCAGAAACTAGTGTTCTCCTGCTTAAGCCAACGTTCAGAGCTTTGTGCACAAGTGTAGTACTCTACCACTTGGGCCCCAGGTTCCACTTCTAGCTTTAAAAAAATGGTGGTTAAGAGTTTCATAGACTTTCTTACCCAGGCTGGCCTTGAACCACAGTCATCAGATCTCAGCCATTTGTGTAGCTAGGATTGCACATCTGAGACATCAGGGCATGGCTTGATTTTCATTTTTATAGCATGTTCTGAGTATACTTATTCCTTATGTGCCAAGTGAGATCTCATCATCCTCCTTTACCACTCCATATATACTCTCCCTTCTGTGTTGTGTTATATAGAAGTAGTTCCAGACAAAGAGACTAAAAAGCAACCCTTTGAGTCTGATCTCCATCCATACTAATTGTGTGAATGTCGGTAGTTTTACCAACGCCTTATCCACACCTTTATCCACAGCTTTATCAAACACTTTATCCACACCTTCTAAGCTCTGTATCATCATCTTAAAACATGAGAAGTGATTGTCAGGTCAGGCAACAGAAAGTCTCAATCCTGGTAAGGATGAGAAAATCACTTGCAAATTGCTACTGACCATTCTGATTTCCTAATGGCATTCTACAGTAACACTTAGAGAAGAAAAACACCTTTTCTGCCTTACAGCCTTGATAGTCAAGAAAGTAGCAGTTGTTATAAAAGATATTCCAGTTCTAAGGGACAAGAGCTATTTTCTAGCTGTTCTAAGTATGTAACATTTTGTCTAATATATTGTCAAAAAGTAAGGTTTTCTGCAATAAAAAGGAAATAGAGTAAATGTTTTTTCTTGGAGAAACCAAGAGAGAGCAGGTGAGTTTCTCCCAAAATGAACTGCAATGTTAATTAGCAATCCAGGAAGTAAATATCCAAAAGCACGCTTTCCTTCAGTTTCCTGCTCATCTAAAAGGAGGAACTCCTCAGTGGGTGATCACACTTGAATGCACAATAGAAGCCCTTCTGGTGTTCTCCAAGAGCAAAAAAATAAAATAATAGTAGGAGGGAGGAACACACCTGTGTGCTTTAGGTGAAAACCATTGTAACTGGCCAAATACTGATTCTTGTTTTTATATAATGCCCCCCCCCACATTTCTTCCACTCTGCATGGAGTATGCACAAGCTCCTCTGTTATATGGTTGCTCTGCTTACTAATAAGAAAAAGTACAAGAAAAATAATTAAGTTCGGGGTTGTTCCAACTGCCTGAAATACATGCAGTAATGTGCTTTTCAGTCTCTAACAAAAAGACAGGATTTCATTGGCTTTCTTGCTTGAAGAAAATATGAAAATCAAATACTAACTCCTGGCAGGCCAATGTTTCTGGGTGATTATAGCACACCTTAGGGTTTTTTTTAAGCTTGAGTCCAAGTGGCTGCTTGATCCACTTCAGAGACATGTAATAATCCCCCAGAAATGTACTGCCTAGGGTGTTGTATTAATATTATGAAATAGAATTCATACACACAAAGGAAATCACGTAGATCAGTACTTTTACTAGACAGTATACACATGGCAAAATATTAACGGAATCTTGAGATGTAGTTCCTTAAAAGCTAATTTGTTCATAAACCCAATTATATGTCTTGAACTGTTGACAGATCAAAAATGTAATTTATGGAACCAATTAAATGATAAAAGCTAGACAACTGATCATGAGATGATTGCCTATGCTAATGTGCTTAAAATTTAAGGTGTATAAATTTATTTGAATGGAAAATACTGAAAAGTTGATGACTAATGTCTCATACTTTAAGAACTTACATCATTTATGGAAATACGCATCATTAGAATAAAAGTCTAACCTCTATAAAAATCTCCCTTTTGACAATACTTAAAAAAATCTTACTATTATTGCAGGATGATAATGTGACTATAATCTCTGCTGCTAAAGGAGAAAGTGGCTGTACAAATATTAATCTTACATTATTACTGCTAAATATTCATCTGATTTGAATACTAAAATAGCCCAAAGGCTCTTCAATAAAATATGTGATTACTGAAATAGAGTAGTCCCTTTTATCATGCCAGGCATATCCCATACACATATTAACAGATTTCATAGTTGCTTAAGTTAAGTAAACCTATTAATTTATAATAGTAGCAAAGCCTGAAGTTGAATTTATGCTTTTAAAAATGTTCTTGAGGGGGGTAGTTGAGGAGGTGGGAGGGACGGGATAGTAGGGGAAAACAAAGGAAGAGGCAACAATGCTGGATAAGAAGTGTACTCATTACCTTGCTCATGTAACTGTAACCCCTCTGTACAGTATGTTCACAATAAAAAAAAACATTTAAATTGTTCAAGATGTTACATTTGGGCTTTTCTCATAGATTCACATAATCTTGATTTTGTGAGTAATAATTTAACTTTTGGAGCAGTGCACAATCTTCTTTTTAATTTCTAAAATATTTTCTTTTCTTTCTTTTTTATACAGTAGTAAGGATTGAGAATTGAACTTTAACTTCCGAGACAAGCACTCTACCACTTGATACACAGCACAGGTTCTTGGCTTGTAGTTTGTCAGGTAGGATCTAGTGCTCTTTATGGGTTGGCAATCCATTTATTCTGTCTTCCAAGTAGCTGAGCCATAGGTGTATACCACCATGCCTCACTTCTTTTTTTACATAGGTACTCTCTTTTACCTAGGTTAGGTTTTATCTACTTGATGATCTCCTGAGAAGCTGGAATGATAAGACCATACCATCATACATGGCCCAATATTGTTAAACTTAACTTGAATAACAGCTATTACATAGTAGGCTTTGTTTTAAACATTTTTGAGGTATTTAATCTTTTTGAAACAAGTCTTTAAGGCAGAACTATCATTGTTTCAATTTTGCAAATAAGTACATAGTTTGAAGATATTTAAGCTCAAGGCTACCTAGGTAACAAAGGAGTGAATAAAAATTGCAACCAATAATGTCAGCCTGTGATTTTAATTTTAATCTTTATTGTTGCCTGAAATTTTTCCATGACAAATTTTATCTGATGACAATGAATATTTTGTTTGTGAGAAATTTGAAAAGGTATATATATATATATATATATATATATATATATATATACACACACATACATATATGAAAACAGTGTGAATATCAAATTTTACAAAAGCATACTATGTGAGTAAAATGGCTAGGAAAATGGACAAAGTCCACCATAAATCTGAATCCTGTACTTTGCTTAAGGACAAGCATCTGGCAAAGTAGAAATAACTTACAAATTTTGATTACAGAAAAGCCGAGGAGTTTGTGGCATGACTAGATAGAGAGACAATGAGCTAGGACAGCTCAAGTATGATTTTTAAAGCTGGCAGGTGCCCAGTGTTCTTGTCAGCTTCCCACTCTGTTCCTTCTTCTGTCACAAGTTCCCCTTGGCTCCTCTTCCAGCTTGTTCTCAAACTTAGAGTTTTCACTCTCATGTATTATTGAAGGTACTTATGATGGTTCACACAAACTTGTCGTGTCCTCACAGTAGCTAGGTGTTAGGGGCTCGGGATTTGTCATACACATTACCTTAAGGTACATTATAGCTGTACTGCATCAGGTATCATATATATATGTATATATATATGATATCATATTTATATATTGTTATATATATGATATCTATATGATAAATATCATATATATGTATCTATTTGTGAGAGAGCTATAGACCCTCTTCCACATGTGAGATGCTTATTAATGTAAAAGCACAAGGGTTTCAGAGTCCAACAAACTTGTTTATTTTCCACCTCTTTTAACTCTTGCTTCTGAATTTGTGTGTGTGTTTTACTGCAACAAGTCTAGTCTTATTTATTTATTTATTTGTTGGTTGGTTGGTTGGTTGGTTGGTTATGGGTCTTGAACTCTGGGCCTGGGCACTTCCCTGCACTCTTAAGCTTAAGGTTAAGGCTCTACCATTAAAGCCACAGCACCACTTCCAGTTTTCTGGTGGTTAATTGGAGATAAGAGTCTCATGGACATTCCTGCCAGGGCTGGCTTTGGACCTTGATCCTCAGATCTCATTCTCCTGAGTAGCTAGGATTACAGGCGTGAGCCACCAGTACTCGGCATGTCTTATATTTTTATCTGAACATGTTGGAAATTTTTCTATCTCTCTAAGCAGTGGGGATTAACTTTTAAAGTGCATGTTTGTTGCTTGACACATCATGGATGAAGCTGTGGAATTCTGCAAGGATGGAAGCCCCAATGTTCACCCTCTTCTTGGATCTTCACAGAGATGAAAGCTATCACATGACAGAGCAGCCCCTTCCACAGGGTGTCTCTTGTATTATACCCAGGCAGTCCCCCTCCAGAGCATTTCTGCTCTTTGCCCTGGTTCACGTCAGGATTTTGCATGACCTCCGAACCATTTAACTTTACACAAGTCCCAGAACATATCTGCACCCTGTTTTCACTGGAAACAGGAAAAGATTGCCTATGAGTCATTTTTCAGCTTCTTCTCATCCATAAAGTATGATAATATTACATGTCACTCTCAGATTTGAGACTTTCACACTTCTTGCACACTTTATAACTTTATAACTGAGGTTATAAACTATATGCAAGTAGTTATGTATTTTCCACATCTGAAATTTTTCATTTTGAAGGATCCGCTTTAAGTAGGCAATTTTGAAGGTGAGGTTTAACACAGGAAATGCTTCTGATGTAGAAACAAAGTTTCAAGTGAAATTTACTATCTAGTACATTTCAATGCAGAATGTACCTTAATAGAGTAGGAAAGGTAGAGCATCCAGTCTTGATAGCCTTCTCGCTTTTTTTTTTTTAAGCATCTCAGCCATCATTCCTCCTCTACCTCTTTCCTTATGCCAGTGTCTCTTCAGGTAGCTTTGTGGGAACAGAATTTCATGAAATTTAAGTTCACAATTGCTGCTATAACTTGTGTTGTCTCTTATGAGTCTTTCAGTCTATTTGGCAAGCTGATATAAGCCTTCTCTTCTGCTGGTACTTGAGACACAGGAAAGACTCAGTTTCTTAGCAGCTGCAGGTTTGCTATGCTTTCCTTTCCCAGACTTCCTCCAGAGCATATTATACTGTAACCGACAGGAATATCTTCTATGGCAATACGCTTTCAGTTGTCTCATATAAAGAATACAATTTATTTAATAGAACATGCTAAGGCTCAATTTGAAGAAACAGTGTACAAAACATAATTGAGATTTGTTGCCTATGTCACTTTTCCTTTATTTGGTGTTTTTCCTATGTACAATTTTAGTATCTTGTTTCTTGGGAAGCATGTAGAATTCTCAGCCAGTTACCTGAGTTATTCTTGTAAGCATTATAATATTTCTATCATCCTCTCCAACAACACTATGGGTCCATCCTACTTCTAATAGTAGAGATAGAACTTAGAGCTTTGTGCTCCTTAGCTTTATTGGCTTGCACACTTACAGCAGCCTGGGTTTTTGGTTAGTAAAGTTTGGAAATAGACTCTTGAGAACTTTTTGGTATGCACTGGCATTAAATTTTGTTTCTTTGGATCGCAACATCCTAAAGAGTTAGGATTATAGACAAGACCAGCTGGTTCCAGGTTATTCTGTTTTATTCTACTCATTTGTTATACATTTTATTGAGCCTCATGCCCTGAATTAGATATAGGTGTCCATGTTTTAATAAGGGAAATAAACATTCCACATTCAGGCAATTTTTAAACTTCTGTAATAAGGAAAAATACACAGTGCCACGGGAATATAAAAGAGAAGACAGCAAGGTTTATCTGGAGGTCAGAATAGTTGGCAAAGGAAGAACTATTAGAACAATATTTTGAAGGTTAAGTGGACATATTCAAGATCTGAGAGGAATGGGAGAAGTTATCATAGGTAAAGATACTGGTGTGTACAAGGACAGTGACATGAAATCACTAAATGTTCTGAACTCTGATGATCTCAGGAAACTATAATTTGTAGGTGAAGTGGTCAAAGTCATAGAGAGGGTTGAGGAGATGGAGGGTTATTCCTATAGGCAGAAATAATAATTACATATATTTTTTCACATTAAGTTATCAGATCTCTTGGCATATCAAACTCATTTTCATCAGGATTATACATAAAACAGAAATTTTATATGAAAGCTTCTATGAAGCAATAAAAAACAACATTCATGTTTGTGAAAAATAATTCAGATAGACTGTGGTAAACAAAATAGGCATGACACAGTTTGAAAGGTGTGGCCATGGCCAAAATGAGAGATGATGAAATCTTAGATTACAGCTGTACCTGAGTAAGATGAAGAAATGTGTTTGAGGATTATTCAAGTTTTCTCTTCAGAAGGATTGGCTCCCTGGCATGTATCAAATATGGAAGAATATACATTCGATTTGAATACTTGTTTTATTGGGGAAACAAAATGCTAGGATAGGATTATCATATGAAAGATTGTGATGTGGATGAAACAAAAGAGAAATCTCAGATTCTTGCTGTTTTGAGCATGAAGTATTCATAGAAATGCATTGAGAAAAATGCCACTTAATGTTTCTTTAATTTTAATACATACTACTAATCTGGGAATGATGTTCATTGAGTTGGGCTGAGGCATAAGCATCTATAATTATGACAAGAATATCCAGGTGTTGCCCATGGACCAGATTGGGAAAATTAAGGAACATTCAATAGATAATTGGATTTTTTTAGCTTTGACATTTTATCTGTTTATGTTTTACCTCATTTAAAGCCTTTTTATGTTTGAATCTAAGAGTACACTGACAAACACAGTAATAGCCAGACTGAGCAAGTGATATAAACAGAAAAAAAACCCACAATAAATTCTATGTAATGTCCTAATTGAATTTAATACTCAACAAAGAGATATGAGCTGGAGATACAAATTCACAACATCTTGGTCTTTTTGGAGTCAGCTGAAGCCAGAGTAATTGCTTAGGCAGCTTAACCATTGGGGAAAAAAAGTTTCCTATAAAACCAAAATATGAAACTAGCTAAAGGTTTCAAGTCATGCTATTCTTGAAATTTTAAGAACTTCATATAAAATGTAACTTTTAAATAAATTTTATCTTTATTCATTAACCTATTAGTCAAAGATCTTACTTGCAGTTTACTTGGAAATGTTTATCATCTCTTCCCCATCTTCCCACAGTTAACCATAAATTAGCTGAGATAGGAACCCCTTCACAGGTGGACAAAAGATAATACATGGTTTTATGCAATAATCATCTACGTTGTTTTATACAATAGCCTCTAATTGTGTCACTTTTTCAGCTTTTTTGGGAAGTTATATTATTTTATAGGAAACATTAAGCTTTTATTTTTTTTTAATTTTTTTGGGTCCGGTCGTGGGGCCTGAACTCTGGGCCTGGGCACTGTCCCTCATCTCTTCAGCTCAAGCCTAGCACTCTACCACTTGAGCCACAGCACCACTTCTGGCTTTTTTCTTTTTACTTATGTGGTGCTGAGGACTTGAACCCAGGGCCTCATGCATGCAAGGCAAGCGCTTTACCACTGAGCCACCTTTCCAGCCCCGCCATTGATTTTAAAGGGTAAATTTTATACCTTGCTATTTTGCTGAAGTTTCAAATCAGCTCGAGTAACTTGAGAGTGGAGTCCATGGGGTCCTTTAAATACAAGATCATGTCATCTGCAAAGAGGGAGAGTTTTACTTAATCTTTCCCTATTTGGATCTCCTTTATGTTTGCATCTTGTCTTATTGCTGTAGCTAGGCATTCTAATACAAAATTGAAGAGAAGTAGAGATAGTGGACATCATTGTCTCATTCCTGAATTTAGAGGAACTAGATTTAGCTTTTCGCCATTAAGTATAATGTTGTCTGTAGGTTTGTCATACACAGCCTTTATTTTAGTTTTTTTGGGGGATGTCCGGTCATGGGGACTGAACTCTGAGCCTGGGCGCTGTCCCTCAGCTCTTCAGCTCAAGGCTAGTGCTCTACCACTTGAGCCTGAGCGCCACTTCTGGCTTTTTTCTTTTTGCTTATGTAGTGCTGAGGAATCGAACCCAGGGCATCATGCATGCAAAGCAAGCGCTCTACCACTGAGCCACCTTCCCAGCCCCACAGCTTTTATTATATTGAGGAATGTTCCATGAATTCCTAGTTTTTCCAGATCTTTCATCATAAATGGTTGTTGGATCTTGCCAAATGCTTTTTCTGCATCTATTGAAATAATCATGTGGTTCTTCTTCTTGCTGTTGTTAATGTGATAAATTATATTAATTGATTTGCGTATATCAAACTAGCTTACATCCCTGAAATGAATCCTGTCTGATCATGGTGTATTGCAATGTTGAAGTTGCTTAGCCAAAATTTTGTTGAGAAGTTTTGAATCAATGTTTATAAAAGAAATGAGTCTATAATTCTCTTTCTTTGATGAGTCCCTGCTTTGTTTTGGGATTATACTTATGATAGCTTCCTAGAAAGTGTATGGTAGTGAACTTTCACTTTCAATTTCATTGAGAGTTGGAGGAGTATGGTGTGAGTTCTGCTTTGAAAGCCTTGTAGAATTCAGCAGTAAATCCATCTTTGGGTTTTTTGAGTGGGGAGGGCGTCTCTTATTGCTATTTATATTTCAACGCTTGATATGAGTCTGTTAAGTTGGTTTAAATCATCTTTGTCAATCTTTGCTAGGAATTCATTCATTTCTTCCAGATTCTCAAACGTATTAGCGTTTGAGAAGAATCCCCTATAATGTTCTGAATCTTGATTGTTTCTGTGATGTTTCCAGTCTCATCTCTGAGTGATTATTTGAGTGTGTCATCTTTCTTGATAAATTTTGTTAAGGGTCTGTCAATTTCGTTAATGTTTTCAAAGAACCAACACTTTGTTTTGTTGATTCTTTCTATGGAATTTTTGGACCCAAAAATATAATGGATGAAAGACAGTCTCTTCATCCAATGGTTCTGGCTAAATTGGTTAAACCCTTGTATAAAGCTAAAGATGCATCCTTATATATTACCTAGTACCAGAATCAACTCCAAATGGATCAAAGACCTCGAAGCACATACCCTGAAAAAAATTATAGGAAGGAATAGGAGAAACACTAAGGCTCCTTGGCACTGGCCGAAAATTTCTTAATAGAGACTCAGAAACACAACAAATCAAAGAAAAGTTGAAAAAATGGGATTGCATGAAATTGCAGAGCTCCTGCATGGCAAAGGACATAGCTAGCAAGATCAATAGAAAGCCCATGGTTTCGGAGAACTTCACTAGCCATGCAATGGACATGGTCTCATATCTAAAATATAGTTAGAACTCAAAAGACTAAATCCCCCAACAAATCCTCAAAGAAACAACTTCCTGATTAATAAGTGGGCTAAAGACTTAAAGAGAGACTCTCTGAAGAGAAAATAAAAATGGCCAATAGACACATGAAGAAATGCTCAGCTTCTCTTGAAATAAAAGAAATGCAAATCAAAACATTGAGATTCCACCTCACCCCAGGTAGATTGGCTTTAATCAAGAAATCTAATAACAGATACTGGAGGAGATGTGGCCAAAAAGGAATCCTACTATATTGTTGGTGGGAGTATAAACTTGTTCAGCCACTCTGGAGAGCAGTATGGAGGTTCCTCAAAAGACTCCACATAGAGCTCCCCTGTGACCCAGCAATCCCACTTCTGGGCATGTACCCAAAGGATCACAAACAAGGCCATACTAAAGCTACCAGCAGACTTATGCTTATTGCAGCATTATTCTCCATAGCTAAAACAGAGAACCAACAGAGATGCCCTTCAGTAAATAAATTGATCAATAAATATTGCATGTATATACAATGGAATGCTATGCCTTCATCAGAAAGAATGACACTGCCACATTTTTTAGGAAATGGAAGGACTTGGAAAAGATTATATTAAGTGAAGTAAGCCAGGCCCAAAGAAACATAGGCCCCATGGTTTCCCTTATTTTCAATAACTAGTATATGTCTAGGACAAGCAGAAAAGTCCAAAAGCTATGGACATATGACCGTATAAGATAATGTTAAGCAAAATGAACCCCAAGATAAGGTTGCTGTTATTTTTAATGTACTTATAATGTACTATGTGATTTTTTTGTTTCTTTTGTATATTCTTCCCCCATGGTATAACCTCTGTTCTCACTGTATTTGGTTCTGGTGCCCTGCATCTTGTATATACGGTTTTCTAATTTGGGGCGGTGAAGTGAAATAATAAAATGCTGAAGTAAGGATACAGGTCGACACATTGTAACAATTAGATGTACAAGACACTATGTTGAAAGCAAACTTTATAACCTGTAGAAGCAAGGGAGATGTTGGGTGGTTGAGAGGGAAGAGGTGGTAGGTGATAAACCAAAGAGGGGGTAATAATGCTCAATAGGAAATGTACTCATTACCTTTCTCATCTAACGGTAACCACTTTACACAGTATCTTTACAATAATATATATATATATATATAGAGAGAGAGAGAGAGAGAATTGAAACCTAGTTTCTGCAGTATGTACAAAGATTAAAATTACATTTCTTCTTTAGTTAGTGGTACATTTAAATGCTAGTAAATGAAAATATTCAACAGATGATTTCCAGTAGGTAAAAGAATTGAAAACTTTACTTTATTCTCCAAAATGTACAACAGGTTTGCCTTTTCTATTCAGTAATGTGCTTCTCTGATGGTACACTCACTGGTCTGAGATTGTGAACTCAGTTGGTATGCCATTTTGTTAACTCCTCAGTACCTGTGATTGATTTAGGAGGTCTAGATACTTGGAAGCTGTCCCCTCGTTGCACAATGATTGAAACAGTGACTTTTTTGCTGCTTTAAAAGGGTTTTGAAGAGCGTTAAAACAAATATTTATTAAGGTAATTACAATAATTTTTTGTTTTGTTTTTTGCTTGCTTCTTCCTTTGTACTTCAGAGAGTTGAGTTTAGGGCTTTGCACTTACTAGACAGGTACTGTAACACTGAGTCACAACACTACCACTTTTTGCTTTGGTTATTTTGACATTTGGTCTCACTTTTCAGCCAGATCAGTCAAAACTTTGTTAAAAAGAGCTAAGAGTCTCAAGAACTTTACTCTCTGAGCTAGTTTGAACTGAGATCTTCAAATCTCAGCCTGCTGAGTAGCTGAGATTCCAGGTGTAAAACACCCTGAACCTAGTTTATAATTGTTATTTGTTGCAGGGCTTAGATTCAGTGTGTGGACACTGTGCTTGAGCCTCTTTGTGCTCAAGGCTAGCACTCTACCTCTTGAGACACAGTGCTACTTCCAGTTTTTGAGTGGTGAGAGATAAGATTTTGAGATAAGAATCTCACAGGGACTTTTCTGCCTGGGTTGGCTTCTAAACATGACCCTCAGATTTCAGCTTCCTGATTAGCTAGGTTTCCAGGCATGAGCCATTACCACCTCTATACCCAGTTTAAAATAAATATTTTTATAAATAACTTTCATCTTGCCAATACATTTTTCAATTGTCTAGCAGTAATGTTAGCTTAGATAAATTTTGTTCAATATAACACTGAGAATCAATATAGACATTCTCTTTAAAGTTCTATTTTTCAAATACTGTAAATACAAAGTATTTGAAAAGCTGCTGACTTTTTGATGGAGTCCTTATGAAGGTTATAGTTTATGAGACATAAACTTAAAAATATGTATGAGTTACATTTTTGTATCTAAACTGAAACATATTCTTTAAAAGATTAATAGATATTTTGGCCAATTTTTGGACCATAATTCATTTTTCAGAAAAGGGAAATTGAATTGTTTCACTATGTTTATCAAGTAGCAAATCATTTCAACAGTTCTATAAATAGGCGCATACATGCAATCTGATTGACTATCCTAAAGGCAGAGCCAATTATATTAGGCTAATATGCATATTATGCTCAGAAATCTTAGTTTTCCCCAGTCTAGTACATCAATGAACATTTTCTTTTTAAGAGGTAAGCTTATAGCTGTCAAGTTTTGCATAAAGAGAGGTTTTACAGATTTGTAATTGTCAGTTTAGGTGCCTTGAACATTCTTAGATTGCATAACAAAGACTGAATCTTTCCTTTGACAGTAAATACAAAACTGAAAATAGTGATAACCTTAAGTGGAGCAGAGCTGTGGAAGCATTCTGGTAAAAGCTTGTGTCTTTATGTAAGTTCCTAACAATCTGAGGAAATTATCTGAAAATTTGTCCATTAGGAACCTAGCAGAGTTGTGTTTTGTTTGTATTGCCTAATAAAATGAATCAATATACATACATATGTATGTATATATACATACATATGTGTGTATATATACATATATGTATATATACATATATGTGTGTGTATATATACATATATGTATATATATGTATATGTGTGTGTATATATACATATATGTATATATACATATATGTGTGTGTATATATACATATATGTATATATATGTATATGTGTGTGTATATATATATATATATATATATATATATACATGTTTACTCCTTCCCACAAGGACATACAGTGTATGAGCTACAATGCAGTGTTAGTTATGCATTTACCAAGGAGTCTTATTTTATTTTATTTTTACCTTTATTTCTCATTTGATAGTTTAACACAGTTTTCTTGAAAGGTGACTAAGTAAAAGTAAAAGCTGTTACTGCTCCCTCTCTCATAGATGCTACATAACCCTGTAGATGCTCTAAGCAGCTTTTCTTGTAGCTGAGAAAAGTCCATGAAAATTAGACTTTCCACATTAAAGTCCTTTTAATTTTTATTTCTGATGGAAAGAAAAATAAATTGGTAGTAGATATACATGACCACAAACTTATAGGACAGAGATATCTTCTCCAAAATAATCTCTGGCTGTATATCTGTACAAGTAAAACATTTGGTTCTAACTTTTAGCAAGGATCTTCCTTAGATTAAAATACTAATAATAATGAGTTTCCTATTAGTGCTAAGTTATAAATAGTGATTGGAAAATATAAGATCATTTATTTAATGTTTTTAAGGATGATTCTTAGGGTATTTAAATATAGTTGTAAGCAACACATTTAAATCAGTCTGTCACTAAAATTGTGGTCATTTTCTTACTTAAGCAGTATATTTTTTCAGCAGAAAAGCATAGTATAAATTGATGGAAGAATATAATAAAATGTAATGGCATTTACTAGTCCCAAATCCTCCTGCTATATTGTTTTTGTTAGTTCATTAAATGGTTTCCTCTTTCCCTTTATTGTTCATGGGTCCCTGGTGTATTTGAGATCCTTTACATTGCCAAAATCTTTAATTTATTGTTTTAGAAATAATAACATTTATTATTATGTGACTTATTAATTCTTTCATCAGCATGTTTTAAATATAGAATGTCATCTATTATAGCAGCATTACACTAACTTTAAAAAAATCTTTTGCTTTAATTTACAAGACATTTTCTAATCTCATTATGGGGGATTTAGTAGTATAACTCATTTACACATAAACAGCCCTGTTGGCCTCTGTGTGGAAAAAAATTTGCATCTGCATTTTAAAACACTAAGCCTTTTAATATTCCCCTGATAAATCAGCTTTTTGGATTCATACAGCAAATAGGTGTGGGAGAAACTGTAAACACTTATCTAAGTGGTTACAGATACATGAGCAATTAAAATGAGGTAATTTTATTTGTGTAAAGGGTTTAGGCTTAATTTGAATCACACAAGTATCAAGGGCTCTGCTTAGATTCTAACATCAAGTCCAACAAGAAAATAAAAACCCAGTAACCTCTGGAGAGGCAAAGACAGAAAATGACTGAAATGATAAATCTGCTTTCTTTTCCACAACTTCTGTCCCAAGTATGAGAGGATGAAATATTGCAAAACTAAGACATAAAATTCCATTAACAAATGGAGTTGCATATGTACAAATTTTGTTCTTTCTTCAGACTATTCATGGTATCTCAATGTACATTTGTGCAACAATCTATATTAAATGAAGTAATAATGAATTAAAGGTCTATGATATATGGAGTTTTAATTCTTACTACCTTAGTTGTTTATATTGCTTTACAAGCCTTGTAATCCTTTAAATTTTTGGTTTACAAAACAAAGCAAATCAATTTAGAAGCTTGGTGCCAATTATTCTCATCTGTAATCCTAGCTACTCAGGAGGCTGAAATATGCTGAGATTATGAGGATCACAGTATGTAGTCAGCTTGGGCAGGAAAGTCTACCATTTGGGGCCACAGTTCCAAACTCGGTTTTCTAGTAGTTAATTGGACATAAGAGCCTCAATAGAATTCCTACATCTTAAAGTATGATAGTATCAAAATCTTGGAAGGAACTTTAGAAGTAATTTTCAAAGCTTTTAGTTTGTTTAAATCCTCAGCTTTTTAATCTGAAAAACAGAGGTTCTAATATCTTATCTGCAATGTTTGTTAATATATCTAGAATACATGAAGCCCTTGACTCACACTTCCCAATATGAATATTCACTAGATGATGATACAATTCTTAAAATTTTGATTATCATTAAAGAGAGCAAGAAGGTAGACCCCCTCAGTAAATCAAGAAAATGTGACATATGTACACAACAGAATTCTATGCTTCCATCATAAAGTATGACATTGCCCAATTCAATGGTGGAGAGGACTCCGAGGCTTTGATGTTTTTTTTTTCTTTTTTATGTCGATCATGGGGTTTGAACTCTGAGCCTGGGTGCTGTCCCTTAGCTCTTCAGCCCAATGGGAGTGCTCTAATGCTTGAGCCATAGCGCCACTTCTGGATTTCTAGTGGTTTATTGGAGATAAGAGTCTCAGGGACTTTCCTGCCGGAGGTGGCTTTAAATTGTGATTCTCAGATCTCAGCCTCCTGAATAGCTAGGATTACAGGCGTGAGCCACCTGTGCCGGAATTGGCTTTGATAAGTTTTAAAAACTCTTCAGATTTGATTTTAGTTCCAATAAACCTCCACAAACAAGAAGGCAAGACATTGTCTAACTGTTTTCTGCTCTATGTGTTGCCTTTTAAATAATGCCAACTTCATAGTAGACCTTAAATATTTGTTCACATTATGTTTTGGGTGTTCTTTTCTAACTTAAAAGCATAAATAAATATATACTATTGATATCAACTGTGCATTGTTCATATGCACTGTATCACATACAATTATTTACTCAAAACCTTTAATGTCATAGAAAATATTCTAGACTTTCAGAAATCAAGGATTAAATAAACCAATAAGTAAATAAATATTTTACCCTCACAGAGCTTACACTTCATTCTAATGACAAATTTCTTCAGGCAATTACACAATTGAACAATTTTAAAGTTACTTTGAAGAATCCCTGGAAATTAATTCAGTTTAATTCATATTGTTACTTTGTGCTGCACTTTCAAACAAAGTAATTTCCAAAGTAATTTCAGAGGATTCTTTCTGTTTTTAAAATATGTCTAACTAATAGAGAACCAATTTGCTGCCAAAGAAAATAATTGTATTGTAATAGATTTACAATAAAGACTACTTTATCTGTATTAAGACAAAACTTGTAGTGTGTATTATATATCCTGAGGGTGATAGGTCTAGGATATTTTTGGTGGCCAAAAAATACAAATTTTGAATCATTTAAAAATTCATTTGAGGGGCTGGGAAAGTGGCTCAGTGGTAGAGCGCTTGCCTTGCATGCTCAAGACCCTGGGTTCGATTCCTCAGCACCACATAAGCAAAAAGAAAAAAGCTGGAAGTGGCGCTGTGGCTCAAGTGGTAGAGCGTAGCCTTGAGCTGAAGAGCTGAGGGACAGCGCCCAGGCCCAGAGTTCAGGCCCCACGACCGGACCCAAAAAAAAAAAAAAAAAAGAAAAGAAAAATTCATTTGAGTTGTATATAAAATGATATTCATTTGTGTTTTTTTCATCCATTCATTCAACAATTTTAGATGCTAAAAACTACCAAGCATTTTGCCAAGTCCTAAAGATCTCAGCCTCCTGAGTAGGTAGAATTACAATCATGAGCCACCAGCTCCCAACTTTTAATTATTTTGTTACTCAGATTATTTAGACCTTTAAAATTTCTGTCTTTTCTATATATGTGTTACACTAATACACACACATACACAAATAAATATATTTATACCATACTGCCTACCATATTTACATACTATGTATGTCTATATGCATAGAAAATCAAATTATGTAGAATAATCCTTGCTATAAGAGGTTATAAACAATGTCATAACCAAATGAAACTAAATCCATTCAATCAAAATCCATAATATGCTGAGAGAATGTCCAAACGAGCTAAATAAATTCAGATAAATGATTCATGATAATTCAGGTGTAATGGAAATATTTCCAGAGGTTATAGTTGATTGAATGTACAAGAATCCCCAACAAGGCCAAAGTTCCTGTATAATATAACTGTTTATCTAACAGTTGCTATACTTTCCAGTGAGTTACATCTCACCTTCCTTTAAAAAAGAGCTGTTATCATCTTCTAAGGGTTCAAGATATTTTCCCTATACATAAAACAAGGTCACATTCAAAACTAAAATGTCTTCATTTCCTTTCAGTCCTATTAACATTATCATCACAAACACTTAAAAAAAAATCTAGATCTTTGATCCATTTGGAGTTGATTCTGGTGGAGGGTGATATATAAGGATCCAACTTTAGTTTTCTACAGGTGTTTAACCAATTTTGCCAGCACCACTAAATAAAGAATCTGTCTTTCTTCCATTCTATTTCTTAGCTCCCTTATTGAAGATTAGGTGGCTATAGGTATGTAGATTCATTTCTGGGTCTTCAGTTCTATTCCATTGGTCTTCAGGTCTGTTCTTGTCCCAGTACCAAGCTGTTTTGATTACTATGGCTTTGTAGTAGAGAGATTGAAGTTTCCTATTGATATTCCTCCAACACTTAATAAAATGAAAAACTTGGGAAAACTTTCCAAACAATTTCTATCTTTTCTACTTTTAGATGACTATCCAGTCTTTTCATTTGGGGCAAATGATTTTAAAATAGTGTGACAGTCAAAGGCCTAGTTATCCATGTAACAATTGTAATACCTTGGTAGAGTTAGCTTCTCTAATTTGGTTTATCTAGGGAATTGTGTTACAACCTGTATTTCTATTTTTTCTTATTGACACATAATAATGCCATACTTATGAGTTTATAATTTGTACTTTTAGTTTCAAAAATACACTGGGCCACATTTTAGTGGATACATTGAAAATATTTGTGAAGGAGGGAGGATAATGAATGTTAATTTCCTCTTACAGCTATCTTCCTGGGACATTTTCTCTCTTACTGATGGTTACATTCTTAGTTTTATTTGGATCAGTGTAGGTTATTATTTCTCCAAGATGTGATTCAAATCGACCAATGACAAATGAAGAAACTTTTTTAATTTAAAAGGATATTAAATGCAAAATTAAATGGTCACAGAATGCAAGATGGTTTCTCAAATTGAGAAAATTAGCTTAAAATAAAACTCATCATATTATTGTTGGTCTTTTCATTAGTATTTGGACCAGGAAAAATTGAATAACCTTAAAATCTCATTTAGAAATTACTTCAGTCACAACCTCCAAGAATCTCTTGAAAATATTGTTCTTCATCTTATCCATGGTTAAGTCCAAAGGAGAAGGTTGTACAAGCCTTAAGGGTTCATATACCTTTGGTAGAAAGAGATATGAATATAGAAAGAATAGCACAATAAAATCTATATTAATATAACCAAAAATTAACATATCTATTTTCTTCTGTTACAAGATAGGCAAAAACATATATTAAATATGATAAAACTTTATGAAAGGCATAAATTGGTTATCAAGTTCATTACAGCATAAAAAATTCCATCATGACAGCAATAAAACTTTTTACTCAGTATATGTATTCTAAGAAATATGTTTACATGACAAATTCAGAGTTATTTTATTCTCATATAATTAGGAATGTATATAGTTAATTCTTTTTTCTAGTGTAACTAATATTAATGTAATATTTGAAACAAATAGGTACTAATAGTGGCATTATATGAACACAGCCTTATGTCTTAAAAGAGGTCTTTTAGATAGGTTTATCTGATTTGGGGAAGGGGAGGGTATTAACAAAATGGTGAGACAAAGGACAAAGGTTAAACTAATACAGCAGGGAGACAAGACATTATGTTGGAAATCAACTTTACAACTTGGTGGGAGGAGTCTAAGGGGAGGCAAAGTGAGAGAAAACAAGAGCAGAGGTAAAAATGTTTGACAAGAAAGGTACTCAAGAAAATTTTGTATACACACACACACACACACACACACACACACACACATGTATTAGAATTCTGTGCTTCCATCAAAAAGAATGACACCGCCCCATTTGTAAGGAAATGGAAAAACTTGGAAAAATCATATTAAGTTTGCCAGACCCAAAGAAACATAGATTCCATGGTTTCCTTTATTTGCAGTAATTAGTATACATCTAGACTAATCTTAGACGATGAGCAGAATAGCTCAGAATCTATGCATAGTTGACCATGTAAGATTATGATGCTAAGCCAAATGAACTCCAAAACATGGACAAAAGAGGTTTAGCTTTATTGTTGTTGTTTTTAATATACTATGTGATTTTTGACTTTTTGATTCTTTTGTATGTTATTCCCCCTATGATATATTCCCTGTTGTTACGTATTTCATTATGGTACCCTGGTATTTTATATACCTTTATCTGAATTAGGGAAGAAAAGGGGAACAACAGAAAGGTGAGATAAAGAACAAGGGGGACCCAATGCAACAGTGATTTTCACCAGATAATATGTTGGAAATGATCTGTACAATTTGGGGGGCACCAGGAAAGTAGGAGAAAAATGGGAGAAGAGGTAGCAAGTTTGACAAGAAATGTACTTATTACCTTACTTATGCTGCTGTAACGCTTCTGACATCGCCCTTACAGCAAAATAAATTGAAAAAAATAAAAAAAATTAAAGAGGTCTTGTCAAACAACATTGAGATGTAAATTTTATGACAATTAATGCCTAAACTTTGTTGCTATACCTTCTGAAAAAATATTTTCTTACAACATATTCCAAGTGTTTCTTAACTGCCACATTTATGCTCTCATTAAAGGGAATTTTTTAGTTAGACAAAGTCTACTAGATATGTGAGTAGTAGCTATTCTAATTTTAAGGGAATATAATATTTTTTTCAAAAAGAAGTAATTTTAAAACAAAATGCCCATACTAGTTACATGAGAATACAATATATTAATACTGATTTTCTAAACTTAAAATGACTCAACTTATTTAAATATAATTTGATGTATAAAAAGTATAAGCTAATACACCTTACAGAAATACAGTTTTTCAAAATCCTCTACATTTTAAAAAACTTATTATATAGATAAACAATTAAATGTAATTTAGAAAATAATTCAATGTCAAGTTACTGTAAAATGATGCTAAAAGTAATTTTAATAACTGAGAAGTATTGCATCTCCGGAAACATTTTCCAAGTGAATTAAAAAAAAAAACACATTTTTAGCTGGGTGCTGGTGACTCATGCCTGTAATCCTAACTACTCAAGAGGCTGGTTCTAAGCCAGCTGGAATGGAAAGACTTATAGGCTCTTATCTACCCATAACTATTAAAAATGCCAAAAGTGATACTCAAATAGTACTGTGGTAGAGTGCTCGTCTTGAAGGGAAAAGCTCAGAAACAGCACAAAGCCCTCAGTTCAAACCCCAGGACGGAAAAACAAACTTTTTCAAAAATAAGTACACTGGTATGATTTGTTAACTAACAATTCATGTGTTGAATTCAAATGTCCAACTATGTTGAACTTTGCTACTAACATTGTGGAGATTTTGGTAGTTCCTAAGATGAGAGGAGACAAAATAAGCTCCACATAATACAATTATTGATCAAGGTAATGCATATACTGCAGAACACAAGACAGAATAAATACTCAATAAATAATAGTAGCATGGTAATATTAATAAATATAATTTGAAAACAAGAGAGTTTATATAGCAAAAGCATTTTGGAAATGTTGCCACAAAACAGTGGAACATTTTTTTCCCCCTTGAGTGGTTCCTACGGCTTTTAAAATGCTAATGTGCATTGTAAATCTCCGGAAATGTATAACTCCAAATTTAATTAACTGTAGAGAAACCTCTCAATTTATGCACACCATCCCCCACCACACACACACACACACACACACACACACACACACACACACACACACACACACACACAGTCTTGGGACTAGTGTTTTTCTCAGGTACATTTTTAAATGCTTTCTTACATAAGCATCTAACTATTTAAATCACAATGCATGCAGAATTCATAGTACTTAAATGTTCAACAAGTACAAAAATTTGCTAAATGTCAAATGTCAGAGTAGTGAATGTTTAAAAATGTTACTCATAAAGGTGATAGCTAATCAGTATATTTTAGGAATAAAATTTTTGACTGCATCAAAATTAAATTTCCATTCTACAAGTACCTCTACACACAAGAGAATATTACTAAATAAAAGCATCATAATATCAGGCACTGTGGTTTGTTAATTATGAGGATAAATTCATTTATACTATCATTAGATTACAAAATATTGCATTATTCTTTTTAAAGACATATTACACTTGCAGTGCTTGGGTTTCATAGTGTGACAGAGGGACATTTCTATTCTACCCTGTGAAGATGTCCTGAATAAGCAGATAAAGACTAAAAGGAAGACAAGCATACCAATTAATTAACATACAAAGTGGAAAAATCACTGCACAAGGAAATATCATGAGTGTGATTACCCACCAGTTCAAAATAATTTAGAGAATTACATAGTCCTTCTTCTAAAAGGGAGGAACGGGAAGGCAATGACAGAAAACAGTAAATGATTTTTAAGAGAACTGAATCAATTTTCAGAATTTACTGTGGGTTAGGACCCAGTCTGTTTGGTCCCTGAAGAATTATTTGAACACTTTGGGAATAAAATACAGTATAATAGTGTGTGACAAAAGTCTATGTCAGTGTGCTGACAGAACTCTGGCTCTTTTCCTGTGATGTGAGCTTAGTAAAGGGAAGTGTGTGGAAGGGATGAGAGGTCATTGTTTTCTTCTCTGGATCTCTATGTAAATCAGACAAGAAGAAAACAGAAAGTAACCTTTTCCACTATCTACCCCTCTCAATTCCTTTCATTGGAAACTTCATACCAGGCCACAATATGTGAGGTAGTCAGTGTTAGGTCAGTGTTTATTTTAAGGCATAATCCTACTTAGATTTTCATAGTTTACATATATGTAGAAAAAGATCCATTAAAACCAAGAAGTAGTATGATAATTGTTATCTTGCCCTCCAAAAATGTCCAAGTCTCAATGTAATTTTAACATCAGGCTGCTAGGAAAAAAATCATTAGGAACAGTATATAAATGTGAAATGGCAGTCTTACTATCTCAAATCTTGTCTTCACCTGTGCTATTTTTATTCTAATTGGTGTCTGCTTACTGACAGTTTTGGAAAATATCCCTTCTTCATTGTACCAGATACGCAAACTACTAACTAACCTTTGCTTTCAATGTAACTCTGAACTCTTTAATACAGCAAAACACTCTCCCCAGCCATGAATATGTTTCACTCTCCACCCTATCTCCAAAACTCATCTACTTTATCGGCTTTTGCTCTTTCTCAACTTAGGTTTTTTTTGTTTTTATTGTGAAAATACCATACAGAGGGGTTACAATTACATGGGCAAGGTAATGAGTGCATTTCTTATCAAGCATTGTTGTCTCCTCCTTTGTTTCCTCTTCCCATCCCTTCCCAAATCCCCCCCACTCCACTTCTGCTCCCCACACCCCCCAAAGTTGTAAAGTTCGTTTTTCCACATAATATCTTGTACATCTTATTGTTGCCATGGGTCCACCTGTATCCCTATTTAAACGATTGTTTTTACCCTTCCCCTCCACAAGTTATACCAACATCAAATTCAGTGAAAGCAGAGGTTATACTATGGGGGTGGGACATACAAAGCAACAAAGAAATATCTTATAAATATGTTAGAAACAATAGCAAGAAAGAAAAAAAAACATTTGAATCCTTATCTAGGGGTTCATTTCACATAGCATCAACTTATCTGACTTTTTCTGCTTGTCTCAGACATATACTAGTTATTGAAAATAAGGGAAACCATGGGACCTATGTTTCTTTGGGCCTGGCTTAGTTCACTTCATATAATTTTTTTCCGAGTCTTTCCATTTCCTAACAAATAGGGCAATGTCATTCTTTCTGATGGAGGCATAGAATTTCATTGTGTATATAGACCACATTTTCTTGATCCATTCATCTACAGAGGGGCATCTGGGTTGGTTCCATAGCTTACATATGGTAAATAATGCTGCAATAAACATAGTTGTGCTGGGAGCTTTAGTATGGTCTTGTTTGTGATCATTGCTGGGTCGTAGGGGAGCTCTATATGGAGTCTTTTGAGGAACCTCTATACTACTTTCCAAAGTGGTTGAACAAGTTTATACTCAACAATGCAGTAAGGTTCCCTTCTGTCCACATCCCCTCCAGCATCTGTTGTTATTAGAGTTCTTGATTATAGCCATTCTAACCGGGGTGATGTGGTATCTCAATGTTGTTTTGATTTGCATTTCTTTTATGGCTAGAGAGGTTGAGCATTTCTTCAATTGTCTGTTGGTCATCCTTCTTTCCTCTTCAGAGAAGTTTCTCTTTAAGTCTTCAGTCCACTTATATATTGGGCAGTTGTTTCGTTGAAGATTTGTTGTTGGGGGATTTAATTTTTTGAGTTCCAGGTATATTTTAGATATGAGACCCTTTTCTGTTGTATCGCGAGTGAAGATCTTCTTCCAATCCATGGGCTTTCTATTGATCTACCTAGCTATGTCCTTTGCCATGCAGAAGCTCTGCAATTTCAAACAATCCCATTTGTTCAACCTTTCTTTGATTTGTTGTGTTTCTGGGTCTCTATTAAGAAAATTTCAGCCTGTGCCAGGGAGACTTAGGGTTCTTCCTATTCCATCCTGTAATGTTTTCATGTTGTCTGCTTTGACTCCGAGGTCTTTGATCTGTTTGGAGCTGATTCTGGTGCAGGGTGCTATATAAGGGTCTAGTTTTAATTTTCTACAAGTGTCAACTTAGAATTTTATTGATTACTACATTATTTATATTATTTTGATTACCTTTATGCCTTTGTGTATTGTCCAATTGTCAGCTAACTACAATTCACTGTTCCAATTAAAGATCACAAGTTCTCGAAGTCTTCTCTAAATTCTCAAAAACTAGAGGCAAAGCCATTCATCCATGATCTATTTTGCCTACTACTTATTATTATTTGCAGTAGATATGCTTATTCTAATAATCTGTGTGTTTTTATAATCCCAAAATATATCAAATTTTTGAGAGAAAAACATGTGGTTCATTAATTCCCAGTGTCTAATGGCATCTGGCCTCATCTTTTGTGATTATTTGTGATTGACATCAGTAAGTGATAAGAAATATTTCCATTAGGTGGATTAACCTGTGAGCCTTTCATTTAAGTCTAGTGTCTGAGAGTGTTGATCTGCTTTGTCAATATTGCTACATGAATTCTATTATATAACATTGAGTGATGAGCCTTTCTTAAATCCTAAATTTTCCTTTCTAAAAGATTTTAGGTTACCCACTGATTTTTCAGCATTAGTCAAATACCAACTGCATCTTATTCAGGCACTCACTAGTAATGAACTCCTTAGACATGCTGAGCCCACTAATATCCTTTGAATTCTTATGTTCTCTCTCAGTCTCATTTAGGGGTAGAATCTCTGAATGTATATCAGCCCCTACAGTGCCCAAATTGATCTTCATTGACATGACCAAATCATAAAGAGGATCTTATATTAGGTGATTAAATGGGGAAAGAAACCCCAAAGGCAGCTTTAAATAAGTAGTTTTTTCCTATTATTTTATCCTATAGCATTTCTTAGTCATTATTTTCATATCTGCTTTCTGTTTTCCACTGTCCATGCACTGAAGTTCTCTTTCAAGAGCTTCTTTCAAACAAGGAATCTCAGGATGAAGATAGAAGAGAAAGGTAGGGTATGTCTTTCCATGATTTGTCATGATATCTATTTTAAACTCTTTTAAAATCTATGAGCATAATGACATCCAGTGACTGAAGAACCCTTTTCTATACCTCCAGTCCTCTCCTAGACTTTGAATCATAAACAAATTCTCACCCCTCTTAGGTTTATGTGACATATCCCCTTAGACCTATGGTTATTGTTCAGTCTCCTTGGAGTTCCACACATCCTGCTTTCAGATACAGAAGCGTTTTTTTCCTCCAGTGTCTTGGTAGAAGTAGACAGTGGGGAAATGAGGAGGGATATAAATAATCAGGAAAGAATATTGCAATGTTTTAGTTGAGCCTGGCAGGTAGCTAGAGTTGCATACTGCACAGAAGGAGAAAACTTCATTTTTTTAAATCCCTTTTCATCACATTTTTTTTCTTTTGTGAGCAGAAGGAGGAAAAGAAAAAGTATGACTCTGTACTCATTAGAAATATAAAGACACAACTAAGGATTTTAAACTGGACATTTTATAGACCCCATTTATTCTTTCTTTTCCTTCTATTTTTTTAACAGACGGTTGCCTTTCTCAGAATCCTCACCCCCCCCATTCCCAGGTTCTCATATCCTCACCTCATTGTATCAGCTGTCTGTAACTGCTCTGACCTATCTCTCCAGCTGTGGACAAGGGAACCTCAGGTGTCAGCAGCTCTTCCCAGCTGGCAGAGCGTGCTTTTTGCTTGATTTTCCCTCCATTAAAAAGAGAGAAGAACGAAACACCTGTTTTTACTCTTGTCCTTTCCTTTTCTCCAATGACAAATTAAACTGACAAGCTGGCTGGACAGTAGCAGAGGGGACTTAGTTTTCAGTCAAATTATTTTGACTTCGTCTTTATTTGCCAATGGTTGGCTTTCCAGTCATTTCCTCCATGAGTGCTTTTGACAGCTAAGATTATTTTTGTTGTACAGTGCAGTTTCTGCTTTTAATAGGTAGCACTTTCTTTTTAACTTCTCAGATTTAACTGGCATTAGATTGGCTCTGTTTGACCCCTATGTCAAAACGTAGGTCCCTAAAGTTACATATATGTATACTGTATTTCAATTATTCAGGAAGAATGCAGATGTTGACGATATGCCAATGTCATCAGATGTTGAGGCCAAATATATGAATAACACATGATTCCTGTATGCAGTAGCTCAGCATGTAATAACTAGCTAGATAGAGAACAATTTTGTAGAGGGAAATGGGGGAGGCAGAAATTTAAAAAAATCTTGAATGGATAATGCAAGGGAGAAACATAAACTGTCTCCCACAATGTTAAGAATTTGACCTGAGTACAAGGATAATACTTGTCCATTCTTGTTAGTAGCAGATAAAATCTTTAAGGACTATTTTATCCAAAGAGTATTTTTATCTTAAAGATGTGCTTTTTATAAGCACAGCAAATATACACTTAAAAGTAGAATGATTTAAAATAAGAAACAAGAAAAATGTAATTTGGGGAAAACTATGCTAATTTTGGATTTAAATGCAATCAAAGTTAGACTATTATGTAACGATCCATATGTTAACATTTACAAAAATACAGAACACTTAGAAGAAGCAATGTCCCTGACATCATGAGGGAAATGGAATGGCTTGGTATCTCAACTTTTACTACTGGCAATAAAGAAACCTTATTTTTGAGTTCTGGTGATTTCATTATGGAATAAAAAGAGAATGTTCAGGAGAAATTTTTAAACAAATTGATCATCTGCTACATAATACTACATAAAATATTTTGATATAAATTTCAGGTTCTTTAATGATCCTTAACACTATGTATTCCATGAACTTTTTCTCATGAACTTGACTCCTCTTCCATCTTATTTCTGAAGAGGTTTCCCAAAACATCAACCCATAAGTTTACCCTTAGCAGACACTATAGGTAATTTTTTCTTCTTTTTTTTTGTCAGTTGTGGGGCTTGAACTTTGGGCCTGGGCATTGTCCTTTAGGTCTTTAGCTTAAAGCTAGTGCTCTACCACTTGAACCACAGTTCAGGTTTTCTGGTGCTTAAATGGGGATAAGAGTCCATGGACTTTCCTGCCCTACTTGGCTTTGAACCATGATCACCATTCTCAGCCTCCTGAGTAGCCTGGATTACATGAATGAGCCATTGGCACCTGGCTTAGGTGATTTTTAAAAATTATTTTTTTATTGTAAAGATGTAAAGAGGGGTTACAGTTACTTGAGTAATCTTGTCTAACATTGTTACCTCCCACATCCCCCAATTCTTCCCCCCTACCCCCATGAAGTTGTAAAGATCATTTGCAACATAAACTCTTGTGAATATTTCTGTTGCATTGGTTCCCAGCTTGTCTTTTATCTCACCTTTCTGTTGTTCCCCTTCTCATTCCTAATTCAGATAAACCTATATACAATACCAAGGTACCAAAATCAGATAACAGTGATAATAGGAGATATAGCATAGGGGGAAGAACATACAAAAGAAACAAAAAAAATCACAGTACATTAAAAGCAACAACAACAAAGAAAAACCATATCTTGGGGTTCATTTCACTTAGCATCATCTTTTTTGGGGGGAGGGTCCGGTCGTGAGGCCTGAACTCTGGGTCTGGGAGCTGTCTCTCAGTTATTCAGCTCAAGGTTAGCGTTCTACCACTTGAGCCACAGCGCCACTTCTGGCTTTTTTCTTTTTGCTTATGTGGTGCTGGGGAATCGAACCCAGGCCTCATGCATTCAAGGCAAGTGCTCTACCACTGAGCCACCTTCCCAGCCCCAGCATCATCTTAATTGGTCATATGTACATAGCTTTTGAGCTTTTGAGCAGATAAGATTATCCTAGATGTATAATAGTTATAACAAATAGTTCCTTAAAAAACTATACATAGAGCTCCCCTTTGATCCAGTAATCCCACTTCTGGGCATTTAACCAAATGATCACAAACAAGGGCATTCTAAAGCTACCAGCACAACTATGTTTATCACAGCATTATTCACCATAGCTAAGATATGGAACCAACTATAGTCTAATAAGTAATCAATCGTTAAGTAAAGAAAGCCAGACCCACAAAAATATAGGCCCCATGGTTTCTCTTATTTTTAAAAGGTGTGTTTTTTAAATAAAAATCCTCAGAATGTAAAACACTGTAGCTATATCTTGAATTAAATTTTGTATTGTTTCTTTTTTGATGAGTTACAGACTACAGTAATTCTGGAAGTATACAAAATGTATATAATGAAAATGATAGCTCAACTTTGAGGAGTTATTCAATCACAAATGATAATGCCTAGGAATTCAGATTAGCAATGTTTAAATGGTTAGATCTTTTATCATGTACATGCATGTCCTGAAGTAAATATTTTATAGAGATTACATCATTGAATTCTTAAATCAGGTATGTAGCATTTCTAGTTCCAGATATAAGTAAGTAATTTGAGCCTTGTAGAGCAAAACAACGTGCCCTGTATCTTTGATTTATCCATGAATCATTTTAAATATAGAACAGGAAATAAGTAATGAAGCATGCTAGTAGATTACAAAAAGGTACAGTAGTTGTAATTTATTGTTAGAACAATAAAAAAATTTCCTTTCCAACATTGTAGAGTCATCCTATGAAATCAGATATCCATGTTAGGGCTGCTAAAAGTCAATCACTAACTCTCCTTGGATTAATCAATTTATTAACCATTTGACCTTGGACATGATAACTGTACAACTTTCAATTTCTTCTATAAAATATGGAGAAAAGCAATTGACATACATTAAACACTCTAATGAACTTGTATTTCTGCACCATTATTATTCCATCATATATCAAAAAATGATGTTTGTATTTGTTAAGTAACATTTCAGGGAATATTTTCCCAATCATTAATTTAAAGATTAATACTATTGAGGCATATATGCATAGTTTTTAAAAGTTCAAATATTCATTATATTGCTCCATATTCTGATAGCTTAGAATGAGTTCCTGTGTTATCATCTGTCTTATTACTCAGCCATAAAATGGCTCATTTTAAAACTGAAAAACAAAAACCCCTTAAGATTCTTACTTTGAGTACAGTATTACATTAATGTGCTTTACATAGAAATAGTCAAAATTTTGCATAGATAGCCAATTGTCTTTGTCTTCAAAATATATTTTGTGGAATTAAATTAGGATTCTATTAAGCTTCCAAACTTCAAGTCTAGCATTTGAAATTATTAAAATTATAACAAATCTTTCTCTTTTTTTTTTTTTGTCAGTCGTGGGGCTTAAACTCTGGGCCTGGGCGCTGTCCCTCAGCTCTTCAGCTCAAAGAGAGGAAGGACTCTACCACTTGAGCTACAGCGTGACTTCTGCTTTTCTGGTCGTTTATTGGAGATAGGAGTCTTATGCTTTTTCCTGCCTAGGCTGGCTATCCAGATCTCAGCCTCCTGAGTAGTTAGGATTACAGGCGTTAGCCACCAGCACCTGGCATAGCAGAACTTTGTGTCTTCACATTTATTTAGGTACCAGTCTTAATTTTGACTCTCTTCCCTTCTCATTCTGGCTGCAAGATTTGATTTTTAAATGCATTTTCAGTTGGTGGCCATAAAATGATAGTTAATATCTAATGGCTCTGGTGAAGGGAAATGACTGTCTTCAGGAGTGCTCAGACTTCCCTTCTGCCAATCAGCTGAGCTCAGTCTTAGCTTGACCCAGAAAACTGTCTAGGTTAGATAGGAAAGGAGAAAATATCTTCATTTTCTTTTATGTGTATTTTTTCATCCCTTAGACTTAGAAAGGGGGAAAAAGGTTTAATACCTAAAATCACTCATTTGAAAACGAAACCCAAGGTGGAAGAAAGATGCAAAAAGTTATGAATGAAATGGTCTACCTATAAATAAGCCCAAGAACATTTACTAGTGAAAATAAATTCTTACATATACTTCTAAGGTGAACTGGCTATTTAAATGATACCATTTACCAGAATGTCTAAGTTACTGTTGCTTTTACTTTTTATGAATGGGAAGTGATTACTTTTGAGAAGCAAAAATTTGATGTTTAAAGAGAATAGACTTAGGCTTTACTAATAGTAAAATATATGTGAAGAAATACAGGCATATTAAATCATCCAGAAACAGACATGCCCCGCCCTCCTCTCCCCCCCCCCCCCGCACCATACTGCACACCATTACCCTTGACCTTGATCTCTCACTTTGTACTTTCATCAAAAAGCAGTTAACATTGTACTTATAGCCACTGTGCTCTGGGAAAGGAAAGATGCCACAGGAACTATTGAATCCTGGGTCACAATGATGTTGAAAGCAGTCTAACCTTGTCTTTTCAAGCTTCCTTACTTTTTCCCTGCAGACAATACTATCAAAATGGAGATTTGTCTGCACATTATTTTGATTGGCTAATATTATCATTTTCAGTAGAACTTTCCTGAAATACTTCTCTTTTAATATAATTGTCATTCTCTCCCTCATCATATTATGCAGTTAGGTACTTGGTTAATTATTAGGTGCTTAGTGTCAAAACATATAATATAACTGACAGGTGAACCCTCTCTTCCCTTCTTCACAATGAAGCAGCATTCTCTGTATACTGACCAAGAAAGAAAAGGAGAAGGACAGACTAACTGGTGGAACCCTTACTTACGGAGGAAAAATAATTATTCTGATAGAACTTACATTACATTCGGTGGTGGAGAATTATGATTATAGGCATTTAAAACGCATGGAATGTTTCTGCTATACCTATGTGGTTTGGAAGGCCTTTTCTACACCAAGCTTATTTACTCTCAGAATCCTAAATTCACCGTGTCATTTTAACACATTCTTGCAGGCTGACAGAGCTGAGGATACTTTCATAGGCTAATGTAAGTGGACACACAGAAGTGCCAAAGTGCATTAGGAAAATGGAAATCTATTCTGCTGCATGGTTGAATTTACCCTCCTCAGGGACTGAATCTATTTGCATATTTATTTCAAATATATGTGAGTTACACTGAGATTTGAAATTAAATTAATCTATGATTAAATGACACATAACAATGGCCAATCTAGTAGCCAATCATGATTTTTTTTTTCCTTTGGTAGGAATTTAAGCCTTTTCTTTCTTTTGTGGGGCTTGAACTCTGGGTTTGGGTGCTGTCCTTGAGCATTTCAGCTCAAGACAAGCACTCTACCACTTGAGCGACAGCGCCACTTCTGGTTTTCTAGTGGTTTTATTGTAGATAAGAATCTCACAAACTTTCCTGCCTGGCCTGGCTTTTTACCATGATCTTCAGATCTCTGCCTCCTGAGTAGCTAGGATTATAGGCGTGAACACCAGCGTCCAGCAATTTAAGCCTTTTCTACTTCTGATAACAAAAGATACTTCTTCCACAAAAAAGTGAGATATTTATTGGAAAAGATTGATCTTAAAGGGATATTTGATCATTACTCTGTACAATATTTGAATATGGTAAGTGGAACATATAAATTGAATGACAATGCAGGTGGTTATATGGTTAAATGTTTTATTTTCCTAAGTGATTTTTCTTTTTCAGTTTCTTAGAAGCTCTGAGCATTCCTGCTTTTCTTGATGTATAAAATAAATACATATTATTATAACTGTGGTTTAGAAAACTAGCTCAAGTTATACTATCAAGTGAAGCTTGAATACATAATTTTTAAATCTTACAAATTTCTAGTAAAGACAAATCTTGATATGTTTAATTATAAAAATGAATGCTCAATTTCTAAATGTTAATAATGTTATTTTACCATATTCTTTAAATTTTTAAATTTATAATGAGCAAGAATATATCAACATTTACTGTTTAGTGAATGATGAAACAATTAGGATTTTAAATTATGGATTAGATTACAGGAACAGCTTAGTAACTAAATTTTGATTTTGGTTACATGGCCTGGGATTAAGCTAAACTTTCTTCAGTTTTGGTGATGGATTCAGTTTTTTTTTCATCATCATCATCATCATTTTTTTTAATTTTTTTATTGTAAAGATACTATACAGAGGGTTACAGTTACATGAGCAAGGTAATGAGTACACTTCCTATTGTGCATTGTTACCCCCTTCATTGTTTTCCCCCTACCATCCCTTCCCTCCCTACCTTCCCGGAGGTTCTTTTTTTTTTAATTTGTGATTAAGTGATTACATAATTTCCCAAATTTCACAGTATTGTGTAATAATGATGCTCATTTAAAGTCACAAGTTCATTCTCACTTTCCTGGAGCAAATTGTCTATCACAGTCTATAACATATAACGGTGTACACATATACACCATACATTTGATCAGCAGCATGGGGGTATTTAGTAGTGGTTCGACCAGAGGAGTGGGAGTTCTTTGTTTCTTAAGTCCTGTTAATTTTTTCGTATCACCTAACATTTTGAATTTAGCATCCACTTATCAGGGAGACCATGTACTGTTTGTCTCTTTGCTCTTGGCTTACCTCGCTCAACATGATTCCTTCTAGCTCCATCCATTTCCCTGTAAATGCCATTATTTTGTCATTTAATGGCTGCATAATATTCCATTGTGTATAGATACCACAATTTTTGGATCCATTCATCTGTGGTGGGGCATCTGTGTTGTTTCCATATCCTAGCTATTGTGAACAGTGCTGCAATAAACATGGAGGTGCATGTGTCCTTGTGTCCTGCTGTTCAGGGTAGATGCCTAGAAGTGGTATGACTGGGTTGTAAGGGAGGTCAATCTTTAGCTTTCTAAGGATCTTCCAGACTGCTTTCCAAAGTGGTTGTATAAGTGTACATTCCCAACAGCAGTGTAATAGGATTCCTCTTTCTCCACATCCCCTCCAGCATTTGTCGTTGGCTGATTTGTGGATGTGGGACATTCTGATTGAGGTAAGGTGGTATCTCAGGGTTGTCTTTATGATGGATTCAGTTTTGCATTCACTGTTCCCATAACTTTCTTCTGTGTAGTCTCTACTTTTAAATATACAATAGAAGAAATATATTCCCAAATAAGTATAATAAACAGAGCTAGTTTAAGGGCTCATTGATCATAGACAACTCCCAATCATGGTATTGGCATGCATTTGAGTTGGTAATGCTAGTTACTACTTTTGTTAGAAGGATACAAACTGCTATGTAAGTACAAGAGGAAGTAAGTTAAATATCATAAACATATACCTAGTCACCCATGGAGTAGAAGGAAATTAATTCAGTAATATTTTTGGCTTCATACTTTTTTATTATCCTTAAGAATCTGTAAAAGCAGTTTCTGAATATAATGCATGTTTACCAACTCCTTTCAACAACAATATTTCATCCATTACTCCCAATGCATCCCTTCCTGCACTTTTCTTATCCTTTAACACGAGTGCTGTATGTCTATTTTGAGGTGCTCAATAGATAACTGAAAAATTTAATTGTGATACCTTGATTCTTCATAGTTTTGCTTCTTATAAACATTGAGAGTTTTTGATAGCATTGAAATGATCCAGTACTGATTTTTTAAAGTACCAGAATTTTAGTCAATTTAGTTTGTGATTTTTTTCTTGATATTATGAATTGAGGTAATTAGTTGAATTATTTTTTATTTTAATATAATATAATAGAAACAAAATTTAATCCTGTTATACTTAATGGGTTCTTTCCCATAGGCTTTTTTCCCCTAAGTATCAAACTTTAGCTTTTTATTTATTATATATTAATTATTAATTTTGGCCATACTAGAGTTTGAATAAGGGACTTACACTAACTTGGCTTCTTAGGATAAATTCTTCCATCTGAGTTACATTCCAGTCTGGCACTTTGGAGACATAGTCTTACTGACCAGCTAGCCTGTCCATGATGGCCTTGGGCCATCATCTGGATCTCCACTGCCTGAATAACAAGGATTACAGTATTAAGCCACTGTGTTTTATGGGGTGAGGGGGGGCATGGAGGGTGTTACAGTATCTTTATCCTATTTCCTTTCTCTGTGCTTTCCTGTTCTAGCAATATATACTTTTTCTTGATTATGATTGGAAGGGGTGGGGGAAGCAGGTGCTAGAGCTTAAACTTAGAGCCTTACATTTTTTCCTGGGCTTGCTTACTCATGTGTACTGCTCTACCACTTGATTCACAAATCCAGCTCTGCATTTTTTCTAGTTAATTGGATATAGGTATCTCACAGACTCTTCGACCAGGTGGGCCTTGAACCAAGATCTTTTGATCTAAGCCTCTTGAATAGGTAGGATTACAAACATAAGCCACTGGAGCCCATGGTGCATGCCCACCACCACCCTATATTTAAGATTCCAATGAATTCCCGCCACGTTCTTTTCTATTGGCATTGTATAATTGCTGATACGCTGCCTTTTCATATTCTGCTTCAGCTTGAATTCAGGTGTAAAAGTCAGTGTTGTACCCAGCAGAGCAGGCTACCAACTGGTTTGTTACAGCTGACCTACCAGCCCAAAACTCAGACAGGTTTTAGAGATGTTAAACATACCTCAGTGTTTGTAATGTACATGAGGTTGCACTCATGTTGAAGAAAGCTTATAATAAAGTAAGTATTTAAACATAACACTTTTTTCTGTCTTTTCTGAAAAACATTGTTCTTAAATTGTAATTTGCTGACTTTTAAAGTACCAGTCTGAATATTGCTTTGTTTTAAATGCTACTCTGAAACAGTTATACAGGTTTCTAATATGTGGCATCTCCCATACATTTTTATATGCTTTCAAAATTTAATCCACCCACAATAATTACTTTTAGAACTCATAGAACTGCCCAGTAGTTTACACTTTTTTGGTCTTTTGCATTCTTTACAGAAAACATGAGAGATTGTGGTCAGTTCTTTGGGGGCAATTTGTATATTGAATGAATTGCGGGGTTGCATTTAAGTATGTTAGAACTGATTTATATTTAAGAGGAGGAAGTAATCCAAAGGACGTTATTATTGCTTAATACTAAGAATGTTACATGTTATATTACTTCCTTGTTTAACACTCTTTCAACCAATTCCTTAAACTCCCATCAAACATTTGGTCCATACATATATAAGAAAGATATACAATAAAGAACTGCCATACAATTATGTGCTTTGATATACTGCTCTCTAAGGACAATATCTGTCATCTCACTGGACTATAGGCTCCTGTTCAGGATTTGTTAATGAGCTGATATTCAACTCATTCTGTTTTCCCAGATAATGAAGTTAAAAGAAGTCTACCCGTTTCTCAAAATCTGGAGACTAAAAGTAGTTATGAGATTGGGAGTGGGGGCAGGGGAGGAGGAAGGGCACATTTTTTCTCATGGCTATAGTTAAATATTTTACTATGTATTTTTCTGATCTTATAACAAATTTCCCATACCTTATCTGAAAGAGTTGTTAAAATAACACCAAAAATCAACAAATCTGATTTTTATTGGAATAATAACTTACTTTTTCTTTATTATATATAGTAAAACAATATGAAGATAGGAAAGAATGAATTTAAATCCAGGCATGAATTCTTCTACTGAAGCCATTTGAGAATTTTTAAACATAATAAAAAACTATCTTATATTAAGTTTTAAGAAGCTGTGACAAGAAAAACACCAGGAGTCTAGAATTTCATTAATGCCCCAAACTTCAAAATGAATAATTTTATTTAAAAATTATAAATTTATTCTATGCTTAGCTCACCATAAAGTGACTCAAATAAATAGAAACTCAATTATTGATGCCACTTTTCAAGTCTTTTCAGCAAAAGAAGACAATTTAAACATACAAAAAAAAGAATTTTGAAGCTATTTATGAAGTATTAAACATAGCTAATTCTGGGTTTTAAGGCAAACTCCTCAAAAGCAAAGAAGAATCATTGAGAGTCTATAAACAAAGTGAGAGTTAAGTAATTATCTTGGCTGAAAATGATTGCAGGGAAAGGCAAGGCTTAGAGATCAGAGGAGAGAAATTCAGTAATTGACATGCAAAAACACTAGAATCATGAGAATGGGGAAAAGTGTGCCTTAGGAGTTTTCAGATGAGAGAACCAACAAACCTGAGTGAAAATTGATGCTTGTAAATAGAGGAGTCCTACATTTCTGAAGTCTAGATTCCACTGTCATTTTCTCTGAGTATTCTTATATATTTAACTTTCTTAAAACTTCTGGTGGTATATCATTTTTACAAGAAAAAATGATGGTGGAGGTGGAGTAATGGTTCAATTACTTTGAAAGGTAATCGCAGAACTGTCTGCAGAAACTAATAATGGACATTATTAAACATGAAAGAGTTGAGTGAACAGGGCAGGTATGAAACCCTATTCAAAGTTGAACTCTTTTAAAATAGACGTTTTTTTTCCCCCAAGTAATGATGGCCTCCCTGAAGCCTAGAGTGGGCATTCTTGTATTCCTTTTCAGCCCTGTAATTTTAGGATGTCAAAATAATTGTGACTCAGAAGTACAGCTTAGAAATTGATATCTGTCAGTAAGGCAAAACTAAAAACCAGAAGAAATTCTGACATTTGTACATTCCATACATGATGGAACTGAAACCAATACATTCATTCATATATTCTTACAATTAATAAATCTATATAGTTCATTTAATTTGTGGCAGGTGATATACTATGAGTTATTCAGCTTTTGACTTAGAAAAGAAAGTGATACAAATGAAGTGAATTTATGTGTATGGATGTACACATTCAGATCTTCAGTAAATATATATGGAATAGCATACATAACTATAGTCCTAAATGTGTATGTATATGTGTGTATGCAATTAATAATTGTGTTATATATCTCATATATAGATAATGTTCATATATACTATAATACCGTACATGTAACATTTATCTCAATTAGTAGATGGTTTATCAGAAATTTAGAGAATTTATATAAAATCTCTCTTTCTCTCTCTCTCTCTCTCTCTCTCACACACACACACACACACACACACACACACACACATGCACACAAAGATTGATAATTTAAAGTACCGATGTTATTTTAGGAGTGTAGATCAGTGGTAGAGCCCTTTAACTGGGATACACAAATGCATAAGACCCAGATTAAATCCTCAACATGAAAACAAAATAAAGTGTTATTTTGTATGCATGTGTAAAGCTCCTTAGCTTTACAATGATAAGATCTAAAAATTTACTTAAATCTTTTAACTCTTTTTTTTAACTGTGAAAATACTGTACAGAGAGGTTACAATTACATGGGAGACAATGAGTACATTTCTTATCAAGCATTGTAGCCACCTTCTTTGTTTCCCCTTCCCATCCTTTCCCATTCTCTCCCCACCTCCCCAGTCCTCTTCCCCTTTCCCTCCCCCAACCAAAGTTGTGAAGTTCGTTTTTGACATAACGATTGTACATCTCATTGTTGCAATGGGTCCACCTGTATCCCTATTTAAATGATTTGTTTTTTCCCTTCTCCTCCACAAATTATACCATCATCAAATACAGTGAGAACAGGGGTTATACCATGAGGGAAGGACATACAAAGCAACAAAGAAATAATCTTATAAATAAATGTGTTAGAAACAATAGCATGAAAGAAAAAAAACATTTGAATACATATCTTAGGGTTCATTTCCCTAACATCAACTTATCTGTCCTTTTCTGCTTGACTCAGACATATACTAGTTATTGCAAATAAGGAAAACCATGGGATCTATGTTTCTTTGGGCCTGGCTTACTTCACTTCATATAATTTTTTCCAAGTCTTTCCCTTTCCTAACAAATGGGACAATGTCATTCTTTCTGATGGAGGCATAGAATTCCATTGTGTATATATACCACATTTTCTTGATCCATTCATCTACTGAGGGGCATCTGGGTTGGTTCCATCTTAGCTATGGTAAATAATGTTGCAAAAATCTTTAAACTCTTACAAACAAAAGATAGTCTGTTGATTTTAGGAATATATCACAGTGTCAGTGTCAGACCTTATGCAGAATTTTGAAATTGATAAGCATTATGAAATCTAGATGCTGGGAGTTCAATATAGTTTAACAATAAAATAGAAAAATAATTCACACCCATGTAACAAAAAAGTAACAAGTCATTCCAAACAGAATTTGAATTTTATCATTACTTGTAAGAAAGAAAAAGTGCAATGTAAGTTTATTTGAATCAGAGTTATACATGGTCTTATAATAGACTCTGTATTTTCTATTCTCTAATAAACCACTGGAAAGAATAATATTCTTGATTTTTAAATAGTAATAAGTACTATTTGAAGAATATCAAAAAGGGTAGTTGTGTGTTTATTTATTTGTTTACTTACTTTTTTATTGTGCTGTTTCCCCTTTGGCTCTGTCCATGAATTTTTTATAGTGTTATATCCTTTGAGGCACAAATCCACTTCTGATGCCAGTGCACACATGTGTGTGTGTGCGCGCACATGCACACGTACATGTGCGTGTGTATGTTATTGGAAATAAAAGTCTCACACACTTTCCTGTTCCAGATAGCTTCAAAATGTGACCCTCAGATCTCAGCCTCTGTATTAGCTAGGATTAAAAGTATGAGCTGGAAGTTCCCTTAAAGTTTTTCTTGGCACACTTATAAGAGTAACATTACACTTTTATTGGAAACATTCTGTCTTTACAGTTTAAAGTATTTCAAGTAATCTATTGTGCCTATAGTTTGAAAGAGGCAGTAATAGTATAATTTAAATGTAGAAATGTAAATTAATCTCTGATAATGCAAAACAGATAGTAACAAAGAAGGGGTTTGGAAAACACATTAAAAATTTTAAAAGGGCAGTTGGACACAATTTACATGAATGTAAGCATAAGATCATGAGATCTTGAGGTACACAAGACCAGTGGAAAAATCTAACACTAAAATCTGGCATTGAATTTGTTAAACATTATGCAAGAATTACAAGAGTATTTCAGTCCTGGTGGACTAATACAATTTTGTTGATACTTAGAGACCTCAAAAGAACCAGAGAGTTTTAGGCATAAACTGAGAAATCCGTTCTTCTTGAGAAAACATTATATTTGAATTTTGGGTAATAAGCACTTTGTTCAAGAAGACTAACCTTTGGTAAAAACTAGAATAACTTTTTGAATTTTTGGTAGTAGCAAGTTATTTAATAATGTATATTGAGATATAAAGCTGAAGATGAGACTTGAAATGGAAACTGGGTATTTTGCTTTGAAAGACTTCAAATAGAGGTAACATTAATACCATGCAATTAGAGTATCTAGAAAGAAATTGAGAAAAAGAAAGAAATGGAGCATACTTCTCTTTTGTGAGTTATAATAAGAAAATGGAAGGAGGAAATCTAGAAAAGAATACCAAAGAAACAAATGGAGAAGTCTCAAAAAGGATTAAAGAAAACAAAGAATGGGAAAAGGTCAACAGAGAGATCTTTGGTAACTGTAGAAAGCACTTTACTCAGAAATAGAGGTCAAAGCTCAAAAGAGACAGATGTGGGTGACAAAGACAGCAATCTCTTTGAAAGCAAAGATAATCTTATTTATTGTTATGTCTCTTGATCCTTTCATAGTGGCTGGAACTTTGTAGGAATAAAAGATTAAAGATTTCCCCCTGGTGGGAGGATTGATGAGAGAAGGCTAGAAGGAATTGGATCAAGATTAGGTTAGTCTTAGAAGAGAGCATATTTTGCTGGAGGGACAGTTGTGTAAAAGTTCAAAAATACTTTGGAGATGGTTGGAAAGATGTTGAGAATTTTCATCTTAATGATTGTTATTTTCCCATGACATTGAAAAAGAAATCTCCTTTATAACAAAGGGATTGATTATATCCTCCAGGGGTCTTTAAGAAAAAGCTTAGAATATCACTTTAGAAAAAAAAAATAGGGGCTGGGAAGTTGGCTCAGTGGTAGAGTGCTTGCCTTGCATGCCTGAGGCCCTGGGTTCGATTCCTCAGCACCACATAAGCAAAAAGAAAAAAGCCGGAAGTGTCGCTGTGGCTCAAGTGGTAGAGCGCTAGCCCTGAGCTGAAGAGCTGAGGGACAGCGCTCAGGCCCAGAGTTCAGGCCCCACGACTGGACCCAAAAAAAAAAAAGAAAAAAAAGAAAAAAAAATAGAAAGGCATACATGAATAATCCCAAGAAATTGCAAGGATCCATTTTGTGATAGGCCGATGTCTATTGCATGAATTAATTAGTCTCAATAAAAATAATGTTGTCACTGTATTTGATTTTGGCACCCTGCATCTTGTATTTACCCAATTTGAGGAGAGGAAGGGGAATAATAAAACGCTGAAACAAGAACACAGGATAACCCTTTGCAACAGTGATACTCACAAGATACTATGTTGGAAATGAACTTTACAATTACAACTTCAATGTGGGGAGTGGGGAAGGTGGGGGAACGGATAGTAGGAGAAGTACAAAGGAGGGGTAACAAAGCTCTAGAAAACATGTACTCATTGTGTTACTCATATAACTGTAACCCCTCTGTACAGCATCATGCCCCTCACTAGATGAATGGATCAAGAAAGTGTGGTCTATATATACAATGCAATTCTTTGCCTCCATCAAAAAGAATGACATTGCCCCGTTTGTTAGGAAATGGAAAGACTTGGAAAAAATTATATTAAGTGAAGTAAGCCAGGCCCAAGGAAACATAGGTCCCATGGTTTCCCTTATTTTCAATAACTAGTATATGTTTGGGACAAGCAGAAACGGTTAGCTAAGATGATGTTAAGCGAAATGAACCCCAAAATAGGGACACAATTTTTTTAATAAGATTTTTATTGTGAAAATACTGCACAAAGGGTCTACAATTAAAAGAGCAAGGTAATGAGTACATTTCTTTTTTTATTGTGAAAATACTGTACAGAGGGGTTATAATTACATGGGCAAGATAATGAGTACATTTCTTATCAAGCATTGTTGCCTCCTCCTTTGTTTCTCCTACCCATCCATTCCCATCCCCCCCCCCAAAGTTGTAAAGTTCGTTTTTCGACATATTATCTTGTACATCTCATTGTTGCAATGGGCCCACCTGTATCCCTATTTGAACAATTTGTTTTTTCCCTTCTCCTCTACAAATTATACCAACATCAAATACAGTGAAAACAGGGTTATACCGTGGGGGAGGTACATACAAAGCAACAAAGAAATCATCTTATAAATATGTTAGAAACAATAGCAAGCAAGAAAAAAACATTTGAATACTTATCTTGGGGTTAATTTCACTTAACATTAACTCATCTGACCTTTTTTGCTTGGCTCAGATTTATACTAGTTATTGCAAATAAGGGAAACCACAGGACCTATCTTAACCAGCATTGTTGCCTCCTCCTTTGTTTTTCCCCTCGCATCCCTTCCCTCCCATTTCCACAACTTTAGTTCCTCTCTCTTCCCCCTCCGACCCTTCCTCCCCGTCTAAATCGTAAAGTTCGTTTTTCGACATAGCATCTGTACATCTCATTGTTGCAATGGGTCAATCAGTATCCCTATTTAAAACTTTTGTTTTTTCCATCTGATCCCCAAATTTTACCAACATCAAATATAATGAAAACAGGGGTTATGTCGTGGGGGAGTGACATACAAAGCAACAAAAATAAATCACATGGTGCCTTATAAATACATTAGAAACAATAGCAAGAAAGAAAAAACCACTTGTGTCCTTAATTTGGGTTTAGTTTTTTCTTCCTTTACAATTTAGGTTTGGTGGGTTGCGGGTAGCTGAGGAGTTGGGAGGGAAGGGATGGTAGGGGAAAATCAGAGGAGGAGGCAACAATGCTGGATAAGAAATATACACATTACCTTGCTCATGTAACTGTAACTTCCTTTGTACAATATTTTCACAATTAAAAAAACTTAATTTCTTTAAAAAAGGAAAAGATCATCACACTCAGATTAACTACCAAAAAAGCTAGAAGTGCAGCCATAGCTACAGTGGTAGAGTGGTACTTTTCAGCAAAATAGCCCAGGGTCAGTGCTCATACCCTGACTCAAGTTCCAGGACCAGAACTAAAAATAAACAAATGAAATTATAGGAATGTCCTACATTTTATTTCTGCAAGTGCTTCTCTATAAAAAGGCAATGATAGTTTGAAGAATATTGTCATTGAATCCTCAAAATATTCAAGAAGGTTTGAATGGAGTAATTTTGGAATTTTGTAGTAGTATACAATTAAATAATCATTTTTATAAAAATATATTGGTATATTTTGAAAATATTAGCAGTAACTTTTTCTGTAGTAAAATAATAATGTTCACACATATGTAATGTTTTTCATAATAGTACCCATGATATTAATATTTTTCTCCAAATGTGAGACCATCATGCATATCAGCAGCAGATGCAGTATAATAGTACTTAACTGCAGTGTCCTCATTTGTTAATTTACTGGCATTCCATAAATATAATAGATTAACTTTGGAATATAAAGTTGCATGCTTGGTCCTTTCTGTCAAATAACTTACAAGCTAGTACAGTAAGGGGATAAGGAAAAGTTGGTAGGCATGGAGAGAAATGCACTTGGATAAATGGTGATGAGATAGCATAGTAGGAAAGTCTAGTCAGCAACATAGAAGCTCAGCTCTGTGTTCAAAGAAATGCTCATATGGTGAAGAGGTATAGCCATTTTAGGAGCAGCATTAGCAAGGGAATGGTAGTACAATGTGTGCCCTGCTTGGGAAGTAAATATGCTTCCTATGACTTTAAACAGAATGTGTGTTTGCTACTAGTAAGTGGGACTAGAATCTGAAAAGGAACAGATGGGTGGCAAGAGCTCATATTAGGCCAAATGACAGGAAAACAGGATTCTAAAATACAAAATCCACTATTTACCATTAAGGAGTATTAGGGAACTAATGTGAAAGCTAACTCTTAACAGGAAACTGGAAAGTATATTTTAAGTTTTAAAAAGTAGAGTTGAAGAACTCATTTAGGAATCATTACTGTGGTGAAAACAAGCATTTGTGATCACCTCAGCAAAAGAATTTATGTTATATAAGAAATAGTTTTTTAATGACAAGATATATTTGAAGAGAAGAAATACGTAAAATGAGCAATATTGATTCTGAGAAAGATTGTTCACTTGAACATATTGAATTTATAGCATCTGCGAACATGCACTGATCATTAATTATATATATTAAATAGAGATACAGATTTATGAGGTTCATTATAGTATTTAAGAAGTGGTTTCATTTATATACGTATGGAACAAGAATTCTCTCCAAAAAGAAGTTACAGAGTGACTCAACAGAAGAGTAGAGAATGAGTTGTATGATGAAAAATAGTGTGCATTACAGATGTATCTAGTGATAATTTACATTATTCATTTTTCTGAATAATATTGTCTGTGGTTTACTATTCTAGGATTGCTCTAAAAGACTAATGTTTTATAATCTCAATAAATTACTATCATTTGATGAGTAGAACCACACATTATTCAAAATTATGTAAACCAAATATTTAAACATCTATTTTAGATTTTATCTTATGTTTATGTGGACAATTTTCTCAGAGCAGCAAAATATTAACTTAGATATAAGCAATATCCTTAACAATGACTAAGAATAAAGTAGGAGCTCATTAAATGTTCATCAAATACCCACCCCTCAAATGAATCTATCATTCCTTAAAAAGTCTTTGAAGATAGATATATAAATAAGAAATGTATGCAAATGTGCATGATACAGATATAGAACAACAGATAACTACAGTGTTTTATTTTAAATGTTAAAAAATAGTGTCCTGGAAGAAATTGAAATTGTTGTTACTCCAACTAACTTGTAATATTCTGGTAGCTGTAAAAGATGAACTTCACTTCTCTACGTGAAGTCAGTAAGGTTTTTAAGCACTTATACTAGAACCATTTGAATTCTGTGAAAAAAAATTAGCATTGTAGATACTCCAGAAAATTATGAATGTTTTTTAATAATAATAAACAATAGTAATATAATAAAATAGGCAGAAAGATGAAATTTTTATTAATAATGACTCTCTTTCAAATGATATGCTCTTATACATTGTCCATGATAGATTATTTCCTTTTTTGATGTACATCAGAGATCAAAGGTTCAGATTAAACAGCCAGTACATTAGGATTTACATATGACAAGTTACTACTTGGTGAAACAACATTATACATGATATATAAATGAGAAACTTGAACAACAGTTTCACAATGTGAAAAAAAGAGAGGCTTCTTGTTAAACGTATTAGAAAGATACTGACCAGTAACACAATAAAAATAATTAGCAATGCTTTTAGTACCATAGTGATCAGTACACTTTATTATCAGCTATAGGTTTTATTTTCCTGAAGATTATTATAATATATCCTGTCAAGACATTTTTAATGGACTTGGATAATATTTTTAAGGGTGGCTTAAAATCTTTAATAATTCTTGCTGTTATAGAAGCTCCATTACTCATTCGTTCTATGTAGGCCACACAAAGCGCAGTGGTTGGATTGATCAGACCTGCAGCTGGATCACTTACTGGCTCATTAATTTTTATCATACATTGAGTATTCTGACCTGGTACATCAGCTTTGGAAATAGCCACTTGTCTTATTTCCCTGGGCAAATAGCTACTAGATGCATTTTTTAAATGTTGCTCTCATTTATTTTATTCTCATTGAACATCTGTGGGAGTGGAAAGCTGGTAAACAAGTGTTTAGGTTTACATGTACCCAGGGACTCCTGTCACCTCTGTGTACAAACTGACAAGATCAGCTTAGGCAAATTTGATTAAATGGCAAAGCAGGTCTTCCACACTCCAACTTCTTTCATTCCATTCTTCATTCTTTTTTAGTACTCACCCCCACACATTGTTTTGCCTGCTCCTCTTATTTAATGATTTCAGAAAAAAATAATCTGGATGTTTGAGATGAAAAAATGTTGAAATAGAACATTATTAGGTTATTTTGAATCATCCAAATCTTTCTTAGTCAATGAGTGCCTTTTCTATTCATCTGGAGAGAGCCCATGACATTGACATTACAAATGTACATTCTACACAGCATTTTCTTCTGCTCTGTCAGGCACAGTGACTTGAATCTTCTTCCTAATTCCAATATTCTTATTTTCAGCTCCCAAATTAATTCATCTCACATTATTAGTCTTTCATATGTGTTAAAAGTTGCTCAAAAAGTAAAAAAAATTACCTCTAAAGAAAGCATTTTGAACCCAAGCTGTAGCTTATATTCATTCAAGTCTGGTAACCTTAGTGAAAGATGAGAAAAATGCAAGCCTTTCCTTAAGTTGCAAGCCAATTGTATGCCATGCAGTCCCATAGCCATTGTATTTTCTGTTAAACTCTATGTTGCCAATAGAAGGTTTTAATATAATAAACATATTTTGCACGTCTATGCTTGTAAACTCTACACAAACAGTCCAATAGCAATCGGCTTTCATTCCAGCACCTTGACTTTTTGCATCTCCTGTTTTATATAGTCACTTCAAAACATATGTTTCTATTCTCTTCTTATTCTTCATATCCATCCCATCATGCCTTGTGCTTCTTCTTTTCCTTAACATAGATGTCTCTGGCCTGTAACCTTTATGACTTTTTGTGATTGGAGGGAGGGATTCAGTTACCTGATTGTAATTTAGTAGCCAAGGAGAAAACTGATGCAAAGCCTGGCTGGCATGGTGTGTCAAAAGGATCATGAATTCCACTTTACTGTTAACACAGCAGCGTTCCTGAAGCCTGCGGTTCCTTGTGCAGGATCATCTGTAGCCTGACAATGAGTAGACTTAGGGAACAAGCCACAGAATCTTTCTTTATTAATAGGTTAGGGTTGTAGAAGGATTTCCAAATCTCATTCATCCTTTTGGAATCTGGGACAGCTCTTTCAAATTCCATGAGGCAATGCTGATTCTTGTGTACATATCCTTTCAGAGTTAATTGTACGGGAAAGGAACTGAAACGAGCCCCCGAAAGTAAGTGGCTTTAATAAAGCAGGTTTTATAAAAAAAAAATTCCGCTGATTCTGTCAGTTCTTCATATTATTCCAGAGATTTCCCACTGACCGTGAATAGATGTAATTTTCCCTTTTGTGCTACAAGTGGGGGTGTTTATTTTCCTACTGCTCCATGGTAGTTGAAATGCTGTGTGGGATATGTTTCTGTCGTATCGCCTCCAATATGCTCTGTCCTTGTGCAATCAAATAAATTGGATCATTGAAGGCCAGTAGGCACATTCATGTTTCTGCAGTAGTAAGAGAGAGGGTCAATGTCCTGCATTCTGTTTCTGGCCCCTTTCTTTCTTTGCTCAGCAGTGTGCTATTTGGTTGGCGTTATTTAGTCTTATTCTTGCACTGCGTTTCTCTTTGCCTACTCTCTCTGCAGATCACTGCATGTGAGAGGTCTGTATTTCTCCCTGGTAGCTGTTGCTTCCCACTTTCTGTCCTGCCTATCTCTTTATCTCTTCTTTTTGTGTATGTGTGTGCCAGATGTGAAGCTGACACCAGGCCTTGATTGAAACCTTCGAGTAGTTTTTTCACTGCTTGCTATTTCTACAGCTTGTTTCTTTTATCTGGACTCAGTAAGTGAAAGCTATAGAACACACAGAATTAAGCAGCTCTCAGAGAGCAATGGACATTAGCACTTTAGGAATTCTGGTGTGTCTGATAAGACCATCCTGTTGAAGGGGCAATGTAGTTACTTTTTAGCCAGTTTGATCCCAGAGATAGAAAGCATTCCTTTCTGGAATTTTCTTTCACATAAAAACTCAAAATTGTTTTACAGCTCTGAATCTTCTGATTTAAAATTTCTGCTTAACAATATCAATACCAAAGCAAAGCTAGCAGAGTTTTTTTTTTACTTCTAGCTCTTTACAAGTGACCATATAGGTTTGTTTTTAATTGCAGTTGTCTGCTGAAAAATCATCGCTGCCTTTTTTCACAAAAGATCTTTACAGTGTGTGAAGAAAGACTGAAGGATTCTGACTGACCTCAGAAAGGACAGTTACAGTCTAAGAAAGCAGCACCTTAAATGTATTGGTGAGAGATATCTTTTGAAATCTCCAAATCTGAGAGTATTTTTGAGGTACAGTGCCTGCATAGCAAACATGAGTTCCTGAGCTCAAACTCCAACACCATGCCTCTCAACGCCCCCCCAAAGAAAATAAGTAAATAAATAAATATTGAATATTACAAAGTCCCAAAGAAACCTCTGTGACAGGAAAGAGCAATGGAGGGTTTCTCATATATAGGTGTTTTAGAAAAATCAGACACTTCAATTTTATTTTTAAAAAACATTGTTTTACCTAGATTACATTGGTTCCATGTATTAGTAACATGGAACCTCTCTGCATGTGTCTAGAATTTGGAAAGCCTTCATTGTATATGTTGCTGCAGAGTATATGAAGAGGAAAAAGGTAGAAAAGGAGCAGGGAAGGCAGAACAGGGCAAAGTGGGTTGAGAGGGAATATAGACAGAGTGAAGGCTACTTTACAGGGTGATAACCAGAAGTGCCAAATCACAATCAACTGACTTCAAGTTGTAGCATCCAAAGAAACAGAAAAGAAAACTTAGAGCATTGACTAGGCAAAGAGAAATGTTTCTTTTACAATCTCATAATGCACTATTGTGTGGAACATATCTGGTAGATTAATGACCAGCTGCGGTGAAGGCCTGGAGCCCAATTTTAAGCTGGTGATAAATATCCTGGATTTAGAGGATTAAACGTTTTTGTAGCTGAGCTATATTTTATGAAATGATAAAAACAATTACCCTACCACATACGGAATTCTCACACACTGAAACTAAATTTAATTAGTTATGTCTTTCCAGATGAGATTGGAAAGCAAATAAATAAGGATACGTATTTGAGTATTTTCAGTTTCATGAAAACTGAAGGTTTTCTTTTTCCTTTTTATGATATTTTCTTATACATTTTCTCAGCTACTAGATTTCAACTACTGCCCTTTACAACTTCCTTCCAATGAGCATAGATAACTTCATTTAAAACACAAGAAACCCTGATGGTTTGAGAAAATTATTTTATCAAGTACAATGCACTTCCAAGTATTAGGAAACATCACAAGTTGTCTACCAATGAGTTAATAAACAAGTCCATCAAATATCCTAATTTTCCACATAGCTTGGGGGATCCATTGATGTAAAATAAATGGAATTCTTAATGGATTCAAAGAGATTAAGTTAGTTTGCCTTTTTTATGCATTTCTCTATAGTTACCATTTCTAGAGACTATAAAATTATGTTCGTACATAATAGATTTGTCCACACATTTTCAAAGCTATTACATGTAAAATTGAAGACAAGGATATACTCTTCATCTTCCCACTAGAAACTTTATTAAAGTATACCATGCAGTTATGTAGTATTATGTTTCTCACATTTAAATCCCACTTAGAAAATTTGTCACTGATAGAACCTTGGAGGAAATACTTAATCTCTCTATACTCTTGTATAACAACCCTATGAAGATAAATGAACTAGTCCACATGAAATGCTTGCTACAATGATTTGATCATCTACAGTCACAGAGAAATATTTCCATGATTTAAAGGCACAATGAAGGGAGAGAATTCAAATAGACTCAGCTTATTTTCATGTGTTTAAAATATTCTGAACATTTTAATATGTAAGATGGAAGATACTTCCTAAGCTATTATGTTCTTTTTATCTTTTTCTATTTTGCAAATGGTTAATAATTTTTCCAACTTCTTTTGTAATTTAATTTTATTGTCAAGATGATATACAGAGTGTTACAGTTACATACGAATATTTTTAACTTTGTGTGTCAAATTTTCATAGATTTTACAGATATTACCTTTGATAGACAGGGAAACTGAATTCAAATTCAAAGTGTTCTTAATATTTTTTAATATCTTTATTGTAAAGCTGATGCTCAGTAGGGTTACAGTTACAGAAGTAATATAATGAGTACACAGAAACAGCAGGACAAAGGATGAACTAATGAAATGATATTCACTTGACACTATGTTGGAAATGAACTATACACCTTGTGGGGAAAGGGTTGGGGAGGGGTAAGTGGGAGAAATGAAGGAGGGGTAACAGTGTTTAAAAAGAAATGTACTCAACGTACTCAATAATTAACAGATTTAATGTAGTTTTTAAAAAGCAGTAATTATTTTTAAAATTTATTTATTTATTTATTTTTTGTCGGTCGTGGGGCTTGAACTCTGGGCCTGGGCGCTGTCCCTCAGCTCTCCAGCTCAAGGCGAGCGCTCTACCACTTAAGCTACAGCACCGGTATTCTGGTGTTTTATTGGAAATAGGAGTCTCACAGTCTTTCCTGCCCGGGCTGGCTTTGAACAGCGATACTCAGATCTCAGCCTCCTGAGTAGCTAGGATTACAGGCGTGAGCCACCAGCGCCCGGCAGTTTTTAAAATTTATTTTATGGTAAAGATGCTGTACAGATGGATTAGAGTTGCATGAGTAAGGTAATGAGTACATTTCTTGTCCAGCATTGTTGCCTCTTCCTTAGTTTTTCTCCTATTATCCCTACCTTCCCCCACCCCCATTCCTCTCCCCACTCACAAATTGTAAAGTTCATTCCCAACATAGTGTCTTGTGAGTCTCATTATGGCAATGGGTCATCCTGTGTCCTTGTTTCAGCGTTTTATTATTCCCCTTCCCCTCCCCAAATTAGATAAATGTATATACAAGATACAGGGTAACAACATCAAATACAGTGACAACAGGGAATATACCATAGAAGGAAGAACATACAAAAGAAACAAAACAAAAATCACATAGTACATTAAAAACAACAACAACAAAAACCCCTCTTGCATCTATATCTTGGAGTTAATTTTGCTTAGCATCATCTTATAGGGTCATATGTACATAGCTTTTGAGCTTTTCTGCTCATTTGTTAAGATTATCTTAGACATATATTAAGTATTGCAAAATAAGGGAAACCATGGGGCCTATGTTTCTTTGGGTCTGGCTTACTTCACTTAATTTTTTTTCCAAGTCTTTCCAGTGCCTAACAAATGGGATGGTGTCATTCTTCCTGATGGAAGTATACAATTCATATGTATGTGTATATGTATTTGTATGTATGTGTGTATATATATATATATATATCACATTTTCTTGATCCATTCATCTACTGAGGGGCATCTGTGTTGGTTCCATATTTTAGCTATCGTGAATAATGTTGTGATAAACATAGTTGTGCTGGTAATTTTAGTGTGGCTTTGTGATCATTTGGATAAATGCCCAGAAGTGAGATTGCTGGGTCATAGTGGAGTTCTATGTGTAGTCTTTTGAGGAATCTCCATAGTTCTTTTCAGAGTGGTTGAATAAGTTTACATTCCCAGCCGAGCAGTAGGGTTCCCTTTTGGCCACATCCCCTCCAGCATCTGTTATTAGAATTCTTGATTATAGCCATTGTATAGTGAAGGGCCTCATATCTAAAATATACTTATAACTCAAAAAATTAAATCCTCCCCAAACAAATTCTCAAAGAAATAACTGCCCCATTAATAAGTGGCTAAAGACTTAAAAAGAGACTCTCTGAAGAGGAAATAAGAATGGCCAATACACACATGAAGAAATGATCAACTTCTCTGGCCATAAAGAAATGCAGTTATTATTATGTTTAAAAAAATCTAGCTAGAATTAACAGAGTTTTCTTTTTGTTTATTTGGTTGTTTGATTTTGTTTTATATAGAGGATTCATAAGAATTACAGTGATATAAGGACATCGAACACAAAGGAAAGTCCCTAGAAGGAAATATTTATGGTCACTTGCTCTATGAAGTAGAAAGTATTTATCTTTCCATATGTGCTGAGAGAAAATAATCATCATTTTCTTGTGCCTGGATGTTTAGTTCTTCAATAATTTTCCTCTTGAAACAGACTTTTGTGAATTATACTTCACTAATACTTGTTGATATCTAAATTAATCTTTGTGGAAGGCATATTCTATTTGAACTAAGTTCAATTAAATAATTTGGCTTTGTTTTGCTGTCCTTCTATTTGAATATCTGAATCCACATGGAGTTTAAAATGTATCCAAACACTGTGAAGCCTGCTTCAAATCAATCAGTCAACATTTATTTAACCCCAGCTACATGCACTTAAATGACATAAAAATTAGGAATCTATTTGAAGGAAATAATAAATCAATTCACAGGCTTTATACAATTGAAAAAGCACAGGAAAAGTAGGACTTCAGCTTTTTGTAAACAAAAACTATGAAATCTAATTTCGGGGAAGACTGATTAACTACAACTATTATAACTGTAATTATATATTAATGATGCTATGCTATTATGCTTCCATGTTTACTGTCCAATGATCGATAAGAGAGTAAAGGTATCTTACCCCCTTGAGATAGAAAATGACAAGAATAATGAAAAAGTCTGTTTGTTGTGCTGATAACTCCTTAGGAGTAAAACAAATATGCAAATACTCATGGGGTTCACACACTGAACCTAAGGACTGTTTTTTTTTTTCATTTTGTTTTGTTTTGTTTATTGTTCTTTTTTTCTGGTGGTGGTAAAAATATGGTTTGAACTCAGAGCAAACCTTCTACCATGAAAGCCATGCCCCTAGCTCTGAACTGGAAGGTTTAGTATTTTCAAATAAATACATATTTATAGTTGAGCTTTAATCCAAATGGTAAAGCCTTAAACAGAAGTTGCTTTTTGAAAATCAAATTTCTACATTCTACTGAAGGTTTTAAACTTACCTATCCTAAAACTCCAATTATTTTTAAATAGAAAGAACCTGATAGTATGAATGTCACAAACCCATATTTTATCAAATATTGTTCAATGTATGCCAAATGAAAGGTTTCTATATATATATATTTTTTTTCCAGGGCTGAGAACCGAACCCAGGGCCTTGTGCGCGCCAGGCAGGCACCCTTCTGCTGGGCTAAACCCCCAGCCCCAAGGCTTCTATATTTTTAACTCAACATATACAATCCTAGTACATAATATGAAGTGAAAGCAGAAGGATTCTTATCTTGAGGTGTGTTTAAAATCAATAAGTAGTTTATGAATACAAACTCTAGGGCCTGTTTCCACCATGATACTGGAAGCCTCCAACATTTCTTATCTCTTAAATCTCTGTAGGTGACCTCACCTCCCACTTACTGATCAGGCATGATCATTAGACATAAACCACACTCACATAACAATGCTGTATTCTTTACAACCTGAAATTCAAACCTGGTTTCATAACGCTATTTATATCCAAATATCAGTTTTTTTTTAATTTAATTTTATTTTATTTGTGAACATACTGTACAGAGGGGTTACAATTACATGGGCAGGATAATGCATACATTTCTTACCAAGCATTGCAGCCT